>NW_027508722.1:12710000-12847500 GCF_051911475.1 Siphateles boraxobius
ACACATCTACTTTCAATTTGGTATTCAGGTACTAGTTCACGAAGCTGGAGGAATTCCGGGGATGCAGCTCGGCTAGTTCGCATGCAGCCTGGGCTTCTCGTCCACACAGCGTATCGACTGAACCGACAGGAAAAGAGAGAAAGAGAGAGAAAGGGAGGGAGGGCGAAAGCTGCTGAAAAATTCATGCCTCTGCCAGCTCTGTCTATTCGCTGCTCAGCAGGGGCCCGCCTTTGATACTTCACACTTGCGGAAAAAAAAATGCAAATGATTTTTTCGCTGCATAACACAGAGAGAATGTATCCCCAGTAAGTTATAGGAATATCCTGCCAAAACATAATGAAATTTAGCCACCTCTCTCTCTTCACCGTTCGTGAGTTTTTCTCGATTTCTATGTAGGTGTGTGAATTTAACCCTTCGCCACATTCTGGAATATCCTTTTCCAGCTTTTGTCTTTGCCAAACTCAAAGATCATACCGCATGCTACACACTAGGACCCATACTTCCAATTTATCCAAAATGTCCACATCAACAATAAGTTGAGGTCATCTTCTATTTCACAACCAAATCAAAATGAAGAGAAATCAAGTTAAACTTCTATCCAATATATTAAGCAGGTGCTTGAGTTTGTTGGGAGGGATAATGGGTAATAAATGAAAGGAGGTAAATGTGGTCTTGTTGTGGGGAGCTGAAGGGGAAATATTGGCTTTGACAGGTAGCACAGCAGGGGGGCCGCCATACTAAGACTGGGATCTATTTTCTCACCCCGCCTCGGTTTTAGGAATGCTGATTAGATATGCTCTCTCTGTTTCAGGGAGAAATCCACCCATGCAACCACGGACCAGACCTGCTCCCCATTTCCCACAACTACCTCCGCCATTTTTATTTCCTCGCCCCAGCTTTGTTTTTGCTCGGATTGAATCGAATCCGGCTTGATTATCGCTCTCTCACGGTGATGTTCGGTAGCGATACAGGCTTAAATAATTGGCAGTGTGAGACGGCATTTATTTTTTGTAGAGTAGGAAGCTTGTTTGGGTTTGGGTAGGGAAGAAGATTCTGGGATGTGGGGTGGGGTGCAACGGCGTCTGCTGTGTGTGCGTGTAATAATGTCTATGCCTTTGTGGGTGCCCACATCAGCCAATTATGAGGCGACATCTGGTTTAGCTGACAAGTGACTGCGGAGGAGGGCGGAAAGTGTGTGTGTGTGTGTGTGTGTGTGTTGTTCTGGCAGCAAGGAGTCATTTAATAGAATAGATTTTAGCTCTGAATGCTCTGCAGGGCAGGGGTTGCGCTGAGGGCAGTGCCAAAAACATATATTAATCTATAATTATTAGGCATTATTAGACATATGAACACCATACAAAACCATGAGATATATTTAACACCTGTGCGCACAAAAAAATCTTGCAGAATGTTTTAATAACACTTTGTGCATGAATAATATATAACGAATGTTGTCAATCAAAACTTCACTTCAATATTTCATTCTGTTCATTGCTGTTCATTCTCATGTACTCATATTTGACGGTAGGGCTGCAAACTGCTCCAGTGTTTGTTTAAAATTATAAATAAATTTATGAAGCATCCTTTTCCCCAATAAACACCTGGATTTTGTCAAAACAATTCAGTAAAACTGCAGTCAATCAATAAACAGATAAAGGCAAATCAGTGTGGAGTTGTAATGTAGCTTTGGTATATTATTGAAAGTGATAGTTTGACCTGACAGACTGTGGTTTTCCAGCGTGATTGTAACGTTCTGAGAAGGTCCCCAGTATCAGGCCAGTATAAATGAGGCAGCTGACATGGATTACCTGCGGCGATGTGGATCATACTGAGCTGGGTGAAATACATTAGCACTGTGAAATGGGCCCCAGCCGAGGGCCCTGACTTCAACACAGGCACATCACTGACACTCAAATCAGAGAGATTCCAAAAAAAAAAAGAAAAAAGTTTTATTTCTACCATGAAAAAAATTACAGATAAAATTGATTAATCTCTATATATATATATAAATATATCCAATGGTATATAATATATATTGTGTGTGAAATGTTTCACAATTTGCAAAATATTACAAAATAATAATTTATAATACATATATTGGAAATTAATAATATTAATTTTGTAATATAGTAATTAAATTTTAATTCTTTTTTTCTTTCTTTGTAATTTTTTATTGAAAGGCAGTCTGACTGTTTTTGGTTTTTCATCTGAAAAAAAAATCTATAAATAAAAAATAATGAAATGGTTCTCATTTGCACCACAGAAAAAAAATGCAATTATTCACTTGATAAAAGCAGATTAGATGTTCAGCAAACACACATAACTTATCCTGCATACGCGCTAATACCAGCTCTGTTGTATTGTATTTATGACATTCTATTTACAGATATCTGTATTTAATTGACTTTATAGAAATAAAGTTGATCTTGTGTAGTGGCTCTGCTATAATGGTTCTTTACATCTGCTAAGTTCTTTTCAAGCTAAGTAGAAAGAGCTTTGCAAATACGAGTGACCAGGAGTCAGACATGGATTCTTTTGTTTGTCTGAACAGGTTAGAGCCACTTTAATTGAACTATAGTCTCAGATCACCTGTCTTTTCATGGTCAGTTTCTGGTCAGAATGGATTTCTTTACTCTTTTAGTCCTTCATAAGAATGGAAGCATCGATTATATCCGGCAGTTCCAAGGCTGAGCAGATGTAAACTAACCATGGGCATATCGCAGTGTCTGTTCCCATGGTCCTCTGCTCCTCTTTTGGACTCCGATTGAAATGTTTGCATGTATGTTGTTCTCATACAGAGGTGAGGGGATTTGTCTGTGTCTCTGAGTGGTTTGGTAAATCCGGCCCGGTCCTAGACACCGAAATAATTAATCCCTTCGGTGTTGGCTCCTCGTTCACCCTTTCAATGATTCTCCGAGCGGCTTACCACCACATTGGAGCCTGGGTGAAGAGGAAAGGAAATAAAAGGGAAGCAGGGAGATTCATCAGGGATGAGAATGTCTTAATGCAGACCCACCATCCCCCTCTTCCTTCAAACACACTCCCTTCTTGCTCCACCATGAAAGACCCTTCATTCATGATTTAAAAAAAAAAGATAATTCAGCCGGTTTAATTTCCTTTTTCAATTTTGCTTCAAGGATTTTACAGTGGCACGATAACCATTTTCACGGCTGAAAAGTGCAAAAGGAGAGACCTGATTTTCATCTATTTCTAGGACTCCATCTTGAATGTGACCATCCTCAGGAGTCATCATTAGGTTTGAGGTAATGGAGAGACTGAGCATTAAAGGACACTTAGCTGCTTTTACCCTGTCAATTCTTGATGAAGGACTTTCTTTTCCCGAGACCCTTTGAGAAAGTTCTACTTTAAATTTGTTGATGGTGTTGCAATTGTTAGCAAAAGTTGCAGAGAGTTTGCATTCGCATATTTGATTGCAACTGTGTCACGACTATCACAGCCCCCTTTTAACCTTTGACCCTTCTTGACCCTGGCTCAATGGCGAAAGCACAGCCCTTTGACTTGGAATTAAGGGATAAAACTCAAAGTGAATGGGGGCTGAAATGGACGTTGTACTGAGTTCCCGTGATAGAACACCATCAAATAGAATATCTGATTGTTTTGAGCTTGTTTAGATGTGAGTAGTATGTCATCATGATTGGGTCCAGTGTATATATATATATATATATATATATATATATATATATATATATATAGCATACAACCCAATCTAACTGTGTTTGATTGTGAATGAGATTATCCATCTCTCGCTCTCTGATGTGCATTTATGCTGAGAAACTCCCAGAACCTACTCATCTTTTTAAAGGCTTAGGAGATCATAATCTGATCTAGATCTTTTTAATACGCAGAGATTCCACAGATCTGGTAATTAGAGGGTGATGCATGGGTTCAGCATCAGGGTTTAGTATCGACTACTGTACTTTTGTAATATAAACAAATCCCACAGGTTAAGACAGTTCTGTTGATTTAAAGACTCATGAAAGTCAGTCCTATTGACTGCCTTGGCTATTATCTCAGCAACAATCCCTGCATTATGAGGCTTATTTATCATTATACGATCTCTGAAGTATTCATAGACAAAGCTGAAGACTTTCTTCTTTAAAAAAAAGAACAATCAGCCCTCCTAGTGCCTCTGACTATTAATAATACAATAACTCAAAATAATGTTTGTTGTTATTATCACCCATATTTCCATCATTACTAAATATTAACTTTGAACAAGTACAAATATCATCATTAGTAAATGTACATTTAAATATAGTTAGTACATTTAAAAAATATCATATAAATATAATTGTGTTAGTTTCATCTTAATTAACCATATTTTTTACAAAACAATAATGCAGATTCCAATTCTCAATACTGTGCATTATATTTAAATTTGAAGGGAACGTATTTACTATATTCTGATAATGACAACCCGAATTACATGAGAATGATCAATTAATGATCTTTTCTGTATGCACACATCCTGACTTTGCCATTAGCTACAATTAAAGTACAAAGCAAAAGTATGTGACATTCAACTTTTAACTTTGCTACTCTCATGGAGGCTGTCTCAGAATATAGAACATGAGACAAACATGAACTAGCCCTACATTCTCAAATTAAGACAGATGACAGCTAAAAAAATCGAATTTAATGCTGTCTGCTATAATTTTTGTAAATGTGTTGTAATATAGGCTAATTAAATTAAAAAAAGGTTAAACTTTATTTTAAAGTGTCTGTGTTACAGTGAAATTATAAATTTAAGTATGAGTAATAATTAACTATTCACTTACTATAGGGTTAGGGTTAGGATTAGGGTTTGGTTTATGTTAGTTACATGTAATTATGCAATTTATAGTAATATCTATAGTAACTAGATGTAATGTGTAACAAGGACACAGTAAAATAAAGTGTTACCCACAAAAATACAACGTAATTTGATGGATAGGTATTAGATAATATTTTTTATATAATCTGTGTGGCCTGTTTATTTCATTACATTTACAATAACTAGACTTTCATTTCATTTCTGTTAGACTGTTGAAAAAACTCATGCGTCTTAAACATGGCTGCCACTGAAGCATTACCCCAGCCTGAGTCTCACAGCACGTCTCCTCCTGAGATGACTTAATTACATTCTGTGGAACTGTGCATTTATCGAAAGCATAACCTTTACAACAGACTACATGGCAACCGCTGCGAACAACAATTAACAATTAGAGGTTACTGAGACGAACAGGCCACACGCAGGGTGCTGGGCAATGGACATCTAATTTTGCCATTATCTTCCACCAGTATTGGCAATTTCAAGAAGTAAAACTAAAGATTGATTAAAATATTACAAATAATAACACATACAACTGGATTTAATCTAGCATTAAATTAAGTGGATCATGGATTGATCAACTAATTTTATTTGCAATCAAATATTGAATAAAAAAAATCTTAATTTAATCAATTCCATCTGATTCTCTTTTTTTCTTTTCCAGGATTGTAATACTGTATGTGCTGTTTTCTGTACAGAGTATTAACAATAGCTGTATTCTGAGTCTCAAATAAAATATTTTAATTCAATAGCTAGATCCCGTTCACTGATATTGCCTGTAACATTAATCGGGCACAGCAACACAGCTGGGCCAGATGCTTTCATGGCATTTTCAGGTTTGTTTTGTCATAAATAAAAAATCAGATCAACAAAGTGAAAGCAAACCTTTGATGTAGAGAGCAGGCAGAAAGGATGAGGTCTACCAGCTATCAAATAATAGGTTTATGGCGACTGTGTTATATATACATTATAACAGAAAATAGATATTTGGCTGGCTGCTCCCCATATGGTCAGAATTTGATGTACCATAGCGACATCATGTAATGACTGTCTGGTTAATGTTGCTCTTTAGATTACATAATATTTTACTATTCTAGTAAGGAGACAAAATAGTATGTGAAATCAAGATAGCACAAATAAAACAATTAATTGTAGGCTTATAGTCACATTTTTTAATTACTAAAAATTTGGTATTTTCTGCAGCCTACTGGACATAGAGACAATAATACAGCTATAGATGAAGCTCTCAGTACTATAGTTTGACAAGCAACTTCTTTGGGTTTGCTGCCCCCTTGTGACATACTTTCAGATGACAAATGACTGGCTTGTGAATATTAATTTTGCCACGTTTTAACGTTGCTCTGTAACTCAGAAATAATAGCTAGCCTGTATGCTGAGAACCGGAACATACAGACATAACATTATTACATTACTTTCCAATAGCGAAAGCTATATTTAGCATACGTGGTTATAGCTGTGGCATCCTAAGGGCGTTTTCCTTTGGGTCCTCTTGAAAAGAACCAAACTCAGACCCATGTGGGTGTGAAAACACCCTAAAACACACATATTGTTGTTTATTGCAGGCAATGCCTTTGTGTCAATTCGTTTATATGAAATAATATGCTAACCAAACCTTCAAAACCATAGTTTGCCGAAGAAAAGAAAAAAGGGTAGGCCTGCATTCACAGCTTGAACGACTGCAGGTAGGCAAACCAAAGCGTATAGAATTGGTTTATATCACTCCTCTCTCTGTTTTCGGTTCATTACGAGAGACTGTCTTATTTTACATGGGTTATAGGTCTAGTAGTCTTATCCAAGAAACGTGAAGGTAGGGACGTTTTATTGGCTCGAGGACCGGTCCTGTCCGTTAATGAACGAATCGTGCAGGTGTGCTTTAAGTGCTACTTAAGAGTCGCTCTCCGTTTGCTGAAATGCCACCTTGTAGAATGGCTCGTAAGTGCAGCACACGCTTGTATTTTGAAATGTTTAGCCTAATTGTTTTCATCTGATGTGCATTTTCTACTAGGCCAATAATCTATAAAAGCACCAACCTACGGGTGGAGACACTAGCAAAATGGCTGAAAGTACATTTTTCAAAAAGAGGAGATTAATATCATTTTAGAGGAGGTGGAGCTATACAAACACATTTTATTCAGCAGGTTTAAGGGCAGTCATACAGATCAAATAAAAACAAAAAATCTGGGAGAATATTGCTACAAAACTGACTGCAACTAGGTGCATTGAGAGATCAGGGAAGGAGGACAGGAAGAAGTGGCAGGACTTTGCCAGCCTTGCTAAGGAAAAGGGCTCTGCAGAGGACAACATTTCATAAAACAGTTGGTGGGACCAATGATTCCCCCCTTCTCACATCAGCAGAGGAAGAAAAGACCTTGTCAATACTTGGCACAAGTGCTTCAGATGGCATTTGTAGTGGTATTGACATCCATGGAGGAGAAGGGGTAACTCAACCTGAGCCTGAGTCAGGTCCTTCATGCTCAGAAGAACTATCAGTTTCATCTGCTATCTCCCATCATCTACCGTCTCCTAGTCCTCCAAACAACCCTTCCAGGCCTCAGCCTCCATCTTCTGTTGTCCAGACTGCAGCCAGCCACAACACCTCAGAAGTTTGGGAATGTTTGTAGTTGTAGTCAGGACATTTGAGAGTGTCGTTACTTAAAAGGGAGGAAGATGAAGAGGTGGAGGAGGAGGACGAAGATGGCATGATGGGACCACATGATTGCCAACCAAGAAATGCCCAATTCATGGCTGGGTTTCATGCACATCAGTAAGTCATTGACAAATTTCTTTTTTTGTTCTTCCATATTTTTCCCAGTCTTTGAAGCATATTATATATTTTATCTTATTTTTTGTTCATTCATTTAATTAAGGCAAGGCAAGGCAAGTTTATTTATATAGCACATTTCATACACAATGGTAATTCAAAGTGCTTTACATAGAAGAAATTAAAATAATCAAAAGAAATCAGAATAATTAAAACAGTTTAGAATAAAAATAAAATACAGTACGAACAGTCGGACGAACAGTGGCACAGTGCTCATTCAGTAAATGCACAGCTAAACAGATGTGTTTTGAGTCTGGATTTGAATGTGACTACTGTAGGAGCACATCTGATCTCTTCTGGAAGCTGGTTCCAGCTGCGGCTGGCATAGTAGCTAAAAGCAGACTCGCCATGCTTAGAGTGAACCCTTGGTATTTCTAGCCGATGTGATCCTAATGATCTGAGTGATCTGTTGGGTTTATATTCAGTGAGCATGTCTGCAATGTATTGAGGTCCTAGGCCATTGAGTGATTTATATACCAGTAATAATACTTTAAAGTCAATCCTAAATGTAACTGGCAGCCAGTGTAAAGACCTGAGGACTGGTGTTATGTGTTCATATGTTCTGATTCTGCTCAGCGTTCTGTATGAGCTGCAACTGTCTTATGGTCTTTTTGGGAAGGCCAGTGAAGAGACCATTACAATAATCCACCCTACTGGTGATGAAAGCATGCACAAGTTTCTCTAAGTCTTGACTGGAAACAAAACATCTAATTCTTGCAATATTTTTCAGGTGATAGTATGCTGATTTAGTATAGTTATTATCTTTATGGGCGCTGTCTCTGTGCTGTAATGCGGTCGGAACCCAGATTGAAAATTGTCAAAGTATCCATTCGAGTTTAAGAATTTGTGCAGCTGATTGAAGACAACTTTTTCAATGATCTTGCCTATGAAAGGAAGATTTGAGATCGGTCTATAGTTGTTTAATATGGTCTTATCCAGATTGCTCTTTTTCAGGAGGGGCTTGACAACTGCAGTTTTCAGGGAGTTTGGAAAACTCCCAGAGATTAAAATTATTTAGATTAAAATTATTTAGATTAAAATTATTAGATTAATTATTTATATATATTTTTGTTTTCTGCCCTTTTAATTATTTAATTTATACATTCATTTTAAAAAAAACGAGAAATAAAGTGTACAATAACGTACAATCAAAACCTTATATTATAATCACATTGCACTTGAATAAAGTTAAATGTGTAATCTGGCGTTTGTCCTGCAGGTGACCTCATAACTGTTTTACGATGCCTTGGGGATTTACGATTACTCCAGAGCACTCGTAGACCTACGATGATTTTCAAGTGCTACTAAAATTACGATGCTTTTGGGAAACAGACCGTAATATTAAGATCAGTCGTACGATCGTTTTTACAATCTATTTAGGCTTACGATGCTTTTGAGAAACGCAGCCCAGATTGATTTGTAAACCGGCTCAACAGATTAAATGATCCGACTCAAAAGAACAATTCTTTCACGAATTGACTAAACCTTCACCATAGTATTCTTCCTTTCCTTTAGGAGTAGGGACAGGGCCGTGTTAAGACAGTGTGGTGCCCCTGGGCACTATACCTCATAAGGACCCCCCCCAAAGAGCTGGAGAAACTTAACTTCAGCCATGAGTCAGACATATTATGGCCTACATAGCGCTAGCTTTATAATTTTGAGATGGTTCTCACTGCGGAACATGAAATCCACGGGGAGGAGTCGGATCCAGATCCAACTCCTCCCACCTTACATACACCTAAACCTAGCCATCTCCGCCCCCTGGTCCCCAAAACCCACCCCTAATCCCTAAACCCACCCCTAAACCTACCCATCTCCACCCCTTGGATCTTGATCCGACTCCTCCCCGTGGATCTCATGTACTGCATTGAGGTGCTACTGATAATTTTACCAGCGCAGTTTAAAAAAAAAATGAAGTCGAATTTCTATAACTCTGTGTGTTGAACTGATAATCACTCTTTTGTGTTTTAAACACAATCTACATACTACAGACAACTTCATTATAAAGAAAAACAACAAATCAAAAAAAATAATATAATCATAATCTATGACAACTTCTATTATAAACTAGATTAGAGGGTAACTCAGCAGTAAAATTTAGAAAAATCACAAGTGCATAATAATTTTATAAAATCTGAACATTTTGTGAAAAAAACATTATTTAGTGGGAAACAAATAAGATACAATAAGTGTAGCACTAAATCTGGTAAAACGTTTTCATGTATGAAGTTTAGCAGAACTGCTTCTTCCTTGATTTTACGCAAGCAAAGGTGTCAACTACATCCCAAAAGTCCATTTCTTTGTTACCGTCTCCACAGTTAGCTCCGGCTTCGTCAGACTCAGCGCTGCTAGTGATCGCAATTCCTGTGATGTTCTCACAAAAAATAGTGATGTTTTCACAAACAAAACTTTCGATCCCTGGAACATTTTGAATTGTAACTAAACGTCTTGCATCCTTGTCTTTCTTTAGCTTTCTTTTTGCAAAACCACTCAATTGACGTCTGTCCATTTTGGATTTAGATTCATTTTCTGTAGCTGTCAAAAAAATGACACTTGCGCGTACTTGTTGTGGACCAACTCAACTCTGACAGATTGGGGAGGGGGGAGTGATAGTGGTCATGTAATCTTTATTTATTTATAATTTATTATTATTATTATTATTGTTAAATTAGTGTTCATGAACGAGACATGTGTGGTCTTTCAAGAATTTCAAGTTAATAATACAACAATTTACGAAAAATTTGTTTAAAGCTTGTGTCATGTGGTGCCCCCCTAGTGGTTGTGAATGGTTGGTGGCCCAAGTGCCCTTATGGATAATCCGGCTCTGAGTAGGGAAGATCATTTCGTTGTTGCTCATTCTGGGAATTTGTTTTGTAATTCCGTTAGAATGGAGGTCGACTCCGAGTCCGGCATCGACAGCAGCAGTGCTGACAGAACAAGTAAAAGCTCAAATATAGAGAGTTTAGGCTTGTCACACTCCAAGTTGGCTTATGATGGGAACTTTATTCGTTCTGCTTGTGGCATGTTTATGGCTGGAGAAATCGTAAGTATGCCGTGAACGTGCTAACTCAAATAGTTATTTAGATAGGTTTATCCTAATCTGTAGCTAATAGCCTATTCACGTGTCTAAGTCACTTGATGAAACAAACATATTACAGTAATATGAATTAGAATGAAAGAAATCTAGATTGGTTACTATTTAGAAGAATACCTTTTGTCACAAGTTTTGTTTCCACTTTCCATTTCCCAGAGGATGATCTGTATCTTTTGATAGCCTATAGTAAAAGTGAAATTGGTCCTGATTTAAAATCTTTTATTTGTGTTACAATCTTTTCTAACATAGACTATACATCAATTGTGAAACACTTTAAAATACTTTTAAATAGAGCACTTATTTCAGAAATAATATAGGCTACTTTAAAATAATAGGCCTATATTTGAGTGCAAACTGTAATTAAATGAAAATGTGGCCTACTAAATAGCCTATTAAATGTATAGTGTAGACTGCAGTTTATATCAAATGTAATTAGCTGAACTTAAGAGTGCTTAAATAGGACTTTATATGTAATATATTTATATGTCATTTCTTAATTATTCCTATTGTCTTTGAAATATGGTTAAAGTGTACTGCCCAATGTACCTTACGCACTTTAATGCAATTTCTATTGCAAATTGAATGTCATGTATTTAAATATATTTGTAATTACTCATTTGTAATGATGAAGTTGCAATTTAATATATTTAAAATATAATAACTTTAAATGTAATATTGAGTATCACACTACAGTTAAATTAGAATCAAGTACTTTACATGTGCTTGTATGTCCGTCAACACATCAAAATAAGTGTACTTCTTTAAAGCATGACACAAGTTTATTAAAACATAATGATTTAAAATGTACTTTAAGGTCAAATGTTTAGTTTGACATTACAATGTGCACTTTGTTAAGTATACTTAAGTGTGTTAAGAAACATAGTGATGAAAGTGTACTCTCTTTATACACTTCAGTGCTTTTTATGGAATTAAAATTATATTTTCCACAAGTACAGTTTTTAAACATACTTTAAAGATTTTAAGTATAACACATGTGTACATTCAATACAAACACACTTATTTGTCACAAGGGATTGCTTGAAAAACCGTAGTGAATATGAACAACAAAATTTAAGACTTTTTGTTGGTTAAAGATGCTTACTCACTATGGAAAGAGAGGAAGAGGACCAACCAAAACAGTTGGGAAACAAACTCTTCCTTTCGGCTTGTATTGTTCTTCTTCCTTCCACCACATGCCCTGAGTCATATTCAATCATTCCTTTTCCTGCCGTAATCTACAGCCAGCTCTGTCTACTAAACCAAAAATATTTTTTCCTGTAATATTATGCACAGTGAGACATTCTTTGGCTGTATATAACAGGAAGGGAGGGTGGGAGATCTCTGTTGAATAGCATGGTGTTAAAAAGGGGTGGTGGAAAGGCCCTGTTCTGCTGCTTAGAGAACATAATTGTCATTGTTGTTGTTTTTTATTTGTTTCTCAAAATGTTTTTTTACAGCTCAATCCAAAAGTTTTTTTTCAGGTTCTAGAATATGATTTAAACGTATGCATTTGTCAGAAGCTTTTATCCATGCATTAAAGTTATACATTTTATCAATGAATGCATTCCTTCAAAAACCATGATACTGTTATCTGCTTTCTTATTGGTTTTAGACCACTTTCACGTGTCTCGCTTTATCAAAAGAACAGTGCTGTTTCAGTCCTATAAGTCTGTGCTCCATCTTCAATCTCAGGTGTTTGGGCTTCTGGTGTGGACTCTGATTGGTGGGACGGAGTACCTCCATGTTCCTGCACTGGGGTGGGTAATGTTTGTGTCAGTCTTTTGTTGGGTGCTTACTGTCATTCTCTTCCTCTTTTACCTGACCATGGCCCACACCAGGATTCCCCAGATCCCATGGAAAATTATGGTGAGTAAATTAGAACTACACAAATGAATGTTAAAAAGGTTTTTTTTCCCCAAACTTTCATTAAAATGAAGGCTTCTTAATTCACAGGGAATATGTTGTAATGGCAGCGCCTCTGTATTGTACCTGACAGCAGCTGTGATTAGTGCTGTATCTTCGAATGTGGCCATTAGGGGGCGCTACTACTTCATCAGCTGGATGGCATCAACGGTATGACAAGCAACTTCTCAGGGGTGCATTTCCCAAAAGCATCGTTTATGAAGGTAAAATGATGACCTAAAAAATCGAATGAGCAGGGTAAGATTTGTGAAAGAGTACATAAGATTGCAAGCGTTAAATAAATTTGCATGCGCAAGAGAAGATTTGTAAAGATATAAATCGCCCCTCAAGTGTAAGAAAAAAAATATTTGCAGCATTCAACTGTTATTCGTAAGTGTAATTCATGTATTTTGAAGCTGCAGCTTCATGGCAACGCAAAATAAAAAAGATCTGTATTCTTCAGACTTTCATTTTTCTGCGCTTACACTTTTGGCACGGTTTTTGCGCACAAATGCGGCCAAAAGCACTGCAAGCCTGTAAACAGCAATTTACAAGCGAAAACAACAGAGGCAGGAACTGCAAAACAGATGAATTGCGTAAAATCAAACTTTGTGTAAAAAAATAAACTGTTGCAAATGTCTAAAAAGTTCCCGAAATAACCCGATTTGTACAGTTGCGTCTTTCTTTTTCCCGCGCTTACAGTTTTGGCACGATTCTCTCACTCACTGAGTTTTGCAAGCGCGAAGAGGAGGGCAGGTCCACCGTCAACATGTAGCCAATCTTCTCGCTGACACTCGATTTACTCTGATCTGATTGGTTCAATAAACACGCCAGTCACCAGAACACATCTTCATCTTTATTTGGCTCAGAAATGTTCTCATTGCCGAAATTGTACTTTTAATGCACACATACATGTTAACTAAGTAAATAAATTAACAAATTAATAAATAAATCATGATTTCTTAATAAGCTGTGCACCAGGCTGACTGACATTCATATTGAATTTCGAAATTTTATACAATATATAATCTGTTACACCACTGAGCTGATGTTAAACTTTACAATCAAAACATTTAATACCCATTCGTTATGTAATAATACCATTCTGATGCAGTGTTTTTCACATCATGTCTCTGCTCATGGTATTTAACACTCAATTATATATTTTGAAAAATTGTCTTGCACTGTCAATATTGATTCTGATTACTTCCGTGTGACTGATCAAGCTATTATATGTAGCTAGTATGAATAACAAAATGCTTTCTCTGTCCAGATTTGACTGTAATGAAAAACTGATCCTAAATCAACATGAACTCAACTTTGACAAAAATTAACTAATTATGTCTGAATAAAAACCCAGCAACCAGGGAATACACAGCATAGATATGTTTATATATAGGGCTATACAGCCATCTAGTGATAACACGGTGGAATTGCAGGTACTAAATGGTGCATAATTTAGAGATGCTCTTAAAATACATGTTAAAGGGAAAAAATATTATTATAACTCATTTTAGTAAAATAATAATTCTGAAATTCCCCCTGATCAGTAGACCAGTGAAATCATGCATGCAGTAGTGCAGATACTAGGCCTACATTAAGCATCGTCAAGATTACAAACTGATATGGCCTTATGAGGAAGAGGATGATGATGAGCAGAATACATGCACTGAATACACAGAAATTTTCTTTCTTAACACACCAGCTCGAAATTCAGTTTTGGCTCATATAGTCAGCCTAATGGTGCATAGCCTATTTAGCAATCATGATTTATTTATTTATTCATTTATTTATTTATTTATTATGTATGTGTGCATTAAAAGTACCGTTTCGGCAATGAGAACATTTCTGAGCCAAATAAAGATAAAGATGTGTTCTGGTGACTGGCGTGTTTATTGAACCAATCAGATCAGAGTAAAACGAGAGTCAGCGAGAAGCTCATCGGATTGGCTACATGATGAAGATGGACCCGCCCTCCTCTCCGCGCTTGCAAAACTCAGTGAGTGAGAGAATCGTACCATAAATTGGAAGCGCAGGAAAAAGAAAGACGCAACTGTACAAATCGGGTTATTTCAGGAACTTTTTTCCCCATGCACACAACAAATCATTTAGACATTTGCAACAGTTTATTTTTTTACACAAAGTTTGATTTTACGCAATTCATCTGTTTTGCAGTTCCTGCCTCTGTTGTTTTCGGTTGCAAATTGCTGTTCACAGGCTTGCAGTGCTTTTGGCCGCATTTGTGCGCAAAAACCGTGCCAAAAGTGTAAGCGCAGAAAAATGAAAGTATGAAGAATACAGATCTTTTTTATTTTGCGTTGGCATGAAGCTGCAGCTTCAAAATACATGAATTACACTTACGAATAACAGTTAAAGGGTCATTCCACCGGTGGAGACATGAATATGTATTGAAAGTGGGTGATATATGTAGTAGAATAGTATCATAAATTTCTAATTTGGGACCTTCTTGGCCGATAAAAGGCAGAAAATTACTTTTTAGTGCTTGTGGATTGTAGACAACAATCCCCATAGTGCATTGCAATGCTCAGCTCCGCAGGCCACTCCCACTACTCCGTGCCGCAGTAGCTAGCATAACTGCAAGATATTTGTGCGATGAACCTGCCACGTTAGCGTGTTAACAAAATGAAAATAAACTTACTTTACAGAAAGACGACCATTTGTAGGGCCCTATGAAATCCGTTTTATTTTTTCTCAAATTCCGTTTTATTTTTTTTCAAATTCCATTTTTTTTGGATTTATTTTTAGCCCTTTCGGATTTTTTGGATTTGCTTGTTTTCTTTTCACTTCTAAGCAGTATTGACCGTTAAATTCAGTTACACAAACTCACAATTCAGCTTTTTTATTTAAACTCTTAATATATTCAGCAAAGTAAATTCAAAATTCTCCAAAATTAAGCCAAACCTTCAACAAATCTCTGGCCAAAAATAACAGTAACATGAAGGTAACAGTTACAAGGTAGGATTGATGAATATTAAATCAAAGATTAAATGCAGACATGGTGCAGGGAGACAGAAACATTGAAACAACGATATGTGCCTGACAGAAAGCCAACAAAATGACATTAAAACCACTTTTCCTAAAGTAAAAAATTCTTTATAACTACTTGCATACATCATTTATTCTTTCAAGCAGACATATTAACAAACATATTAAAGTTATTAACAAACAGTGAATGCTTTTCTCTTTTTCTTTTGTTGCTTGACACGGACCGCATTAAGCCCCGTTCACACCGCCAGCGACTTTGTCGCTGTATGTCGCTAGGCTCTGTACTGTGATGTCGCTTGTGGGCGTTCGTAGTGCTGTCGCTCTAATGTTATTGGTAGACTGCACGTCTGGCCATATCTATACAAAATACCATCACAAGTGATATATACAACTATACAATTTTAATTTGACTAGGAATTACTGTGCGTTCACACCGCCGCCGGCGAGAGCGTCAAAGTGGCCGGAAGTCATTCATTTTCAATGAGAGCCGGCGGCGAGCTCCGGCGAGGGCGGCGCGGCGCGTCTTGGACGGTGAAAGCGGCGAGGATAGTTGAAATCAGGTCAATTTTATGGTAATGCGCTATGACGCGGTTCGGCGGCAACCGGCGGCAACCAATTGGAATATAGAAGTGCTCCGTTTGAGAGGATTCCAGAGAACGCAGGCCGGGTAACATTGATTCCGACCACATTAGTTCCCAAGCAAAATGGAGGAGAAGTTAATCAATTCTGTTGCGGGTTTACCATTGTTATATGACTTGTCCCTGTTTACGTACAGGGACATAAATAAAAAAACGATGCGTGGACCAAGGTTTCTGAAATTGTTGGTGTTTCTGGTGAGTTGATGATGTGCATTAACATTATATATTTTCTGAAAAATAGCGGGAATTACATGCTAACTTTCACATTTAAAATATATTATTAGGTTAACTTATACCCTACGTGTGGCCAGTCTGCACAAATACTGATCAATATGCTTATTTGCTTGCGGCCGCTTTAAATGAAGTTTAAAAAAAAGATCAAGCATTCGATCTACGTCAGAGCGTCCACGAATCTTGCACGGCGTCGTTAGCAAGGCGGCGAGAGCGTATTTTGCCGCTCTCGCCGGCGGTGGTGTGAACGTACAGTTAGGCTAAAAAGAAACAGTATATGCTGTTGGGAGAGTGTTTTTATATTACCATAGCAGTGTTCAGTGGATTAAATAATTTACTAGATTAACGATCGATCAATCAACAAATTAAACTCACTCATACTGTCATAAATTACTAAAACGTCATTCGTATTTGACAAATAATCAATTTTCTTGTCCCGAATAGTCAAAACAATGCAGGGGAAACTGTAAAATGAACTGCAGCAGTACTAAACTTGCATCATAAAATTAGACAACTCGAACTATAAATGTATGAATTAAACTCACTGAGACTGTCGACAGTTTCTTTTCCATGCATCATTTTATTATATCCATATATGTGGTTACAGTTAAATCATATTAAACAGTGTAATCATCCTCGAACTCTTCTGTCTTGCCTGCACTCGAGACGGTGACGTGAGCTCCACTGAAAAGGCTTCTTTCCTATTGGTTGTAGCTCGCGAAAATCGCTTCTCATTTGCATAAAGTTGAAATTTCTCAACTTTTGTCGCTTGTCTCTTGTCGCTTGACACGCCCACATTCTGTCGCCAACGGTCAATGTCGCTCGTGTCGCCGGATGTCGCCAGCGATCCATTGAAATGAATGGGATCATGTCGCTTTGTCGCTGCGTGTCGCTGGCGGTGTGAACGGGGCTTTAGGTTTATTACCCACTGTCACTTTAAGACGTCGGATCATGTCCAATGACATGCGGATCCACTGATGCACATCCGATACACTCACAACTGTTTAAGACATAGCCGACATAGTTTACGTGAATACTCTCCAAAACGGACATTTAGACATAATGTTGTGTGTATTTGTCTATTTAGACACGAAAGAGAGCTCAATTCAGTACTCGCGCACTGTATGGCTGCACGCTTCGGGTCGGGTGTATGCGCACAGAAAACCGTACCGAATAGAGCTCTTTTTTGCATCATCACTCTTATTCAGATCGCCTGCTCCACTCATTCTCCCAGACGTTTACTTTTTTTTAACATTTTATGAGACCGCTGGTTAGATCAGCACGTTACAGTATACAAATGTACGCATCTACCACAAACGCAGCCCCCGTTAGCTCATCAGAAGCCACTCGCTTCGACATTTTTTTCCCTACGCGTGAACGTGAGGTCGTATGGTTACTAGGCAACATGTTTAACAATGCCATTTGGCTACGGTTTAGGTAGAGACCTTTCTACGTTTGTTGTTTTAAACTGAAAAATGAGAAGGAAGTAAAAAAAAAATGTTTATTTAATATGTCAACAAAATATATGCAAATTCCGCGTGTATAAGAGAATTCCGTTTTCACGTGTATATTCCGTGATTCCATCCGCGTTTTCCGCATCACGGAAATCATAGGGCCCTACATTTGACCCTGTAGGCTTTGGCTGACGTTGCCAGTTGATCTTAGGTATTCTAAAGTAGGTCTCCAGGACGCCGCTATCCATGTGGGGTGCAAAACTCGGGTGAGCAACAACACACACGTCCGTATCATCCTCCGATTCCGTAATTTCGTCAATTAGAAATTGGCACCGCTGGAATTCTCGGCAGCAGACAGACTCTTGTTCTGTGTCCATTGGCGCACAGTGAGAGCACAGGCACCACCAATCTGCCCCAGCTCGAGCCATTGCGGGCTCCTCGTCCGCGGCAGGCAGATCGTCTGCATCGACTGTGGTGACAGCAGCTTCAGCCGCCTCCTGTTCCTCCATAGCCCACAGCTGCTCGTCGCTATACTGTGGCTCATAAAGGTAGCCACGAACATCCATTTCTACCATAACTTCGTAAAAATCCAGATCCTCCATAATGCATCCGTCTGCGTATTCAGTACCTTCGTCCATATTTTCAAAAAGTTTCTGCCGGTGAAATCAAATGCACTGGCACTGATCTGATAGGTCTGTTAGCGCATTAGGTCCAACCCCCTATGGGCGGGGTTTGAAAGGGTGGGAACTAGTGCTTGTAGTCTTTACAGAAATCCCCCCCTTTTAAACTTCTTCCTACAATGACGTAAAATGACGATTTTTGCGTCATTGTAGGAGGAAGTGAAAAGGGTAAATAGAGGATTTCTCTCGTCTCAGGGGAAAATGAACGAGTGTTGCACGACCATTTAATAATATGACTGGATTTCTAACAATGGAAATGTTAATGCAAATGGGTGGAGTGACCCTTTAAATGCTGCAAATATTTTTTTCTTACACTTGAAGGGCAATTTACACCTTTACAAAGCTTCTCTTGCGCATGCAAATTTATTTTACGCTTGCAATCTTATGTACTATTTCACAAATCTTACCCTGCGCATGCGATTCTTTATGTCATCATTTTACCTTCATAATCGTTTGCCAACTATGTTTGCAAGTTCTGTCATTATCAGCATAGTTCAACGAGTCAGTGTTTTCCGAAACCATCGTTCCCACGAAACATTCGCAAACAGCACCGCAAAGTTGTGTGGTTGAAACGACAGCTCTCGACCTGTGGTAAAAAGCATAGTTTCTAGTTTGCATGACATGTGGACTTAATAAATCCTTATCTTGAGCAAAATAAGCAAGCTGACATTCAGTACAACCTGTGTCTTTAATTTAGAATACATGAAAATGTCATTTACGTCTTTTAGTTTGTCAAGAGATTTAAAGTAGGCCCTACCGTTTTTGAAGACTGTGCATGTGTGAACGTGCTCGACTGTGTAAGAACGAGCCTATGATTGAATCTGGAAATAAAATGAGAAATGGTCCTCAAATGCCATGTCTGTAATTTATATCAAAACATCTATCGTTAATTCGATCTCAAACAGTTTCATTAAAAGAAGTTATTTCTCCACCACATGTGTGACGTAATAAACCAACGTGGTTGAACGACCACTATGCGACAACATGGTTTTGGTAAACAGTCGTGACTAGCGAGTTGATTTCTTCAACGATGCATTGTACTATGGTAGTGAAGCAGCGAGTTACGTCGTTGTATGGGAAACACACCCCTGATTAGTTATACTCTTGTTTCCTTATGAGCAACAAACATACTGTAGCACCTGTGCAGCAATATCTTTCCATCCACAACTGATTATTTTCTTGGACTGAAATAATTTGTTGACATTAACTAAACAAACATTACTGTACAGAGGTTTGTATGTGTGTGTCATAATTACATGAATTATTTGAATTCATTTGAATTACAAATTCTTGTGTTCTTTTTCCTTTTCAGATATTTGCCTCACTAGCTATGGTGTGTCATGCAGGAAATACAGTTGTGAATTACAAATCTTGGAGATCAAAATGTGAAGATACATGAGCAGATTTTTTAAAAACTATCCCTTAGGTACAATTTATGCAAATTTAAAGAACCACATAAGACATTTTTGGGTAACACTTTAGAATACGGTTCCTTCGTTAATGAATAACTACACAGGGACAAATGAGTAACACAATATTAACAATCTAGTAACTATTATTAACTAACAAGAAATTCTGATTAACAAATAAGTAAGTAATAGCACACAGATGAAAGTGGTAGTTCACTATTAACTAATCAATAACTAATATTGTTTTAATGCTTCCCAAAGAACTACTGTAAGAATTATGGTAACTAACTAGTAATGACTCAAGTGTTACTAAATACTTCTAAAGGAGTTACTAATTATTTGGATCCGTATTCTAAAGTGAAGAACATGGTAACTAACTGGTAATGACCCAAGTGTTAATACATACTTCTAAAGGAATTACTAATTATTTTAAGCTTTTGAGGTTTTTGGTGAAGTTTTAAATAGTAATTCCCATAGAAATATGTAGTAACACTTTAGTCATTGCTAGTTCGTTACCATGATCTTCACTTTAGAATACGGATCCAAATAATTAGTAATTCCTTTAGAAGTATGTAGTAACACTTGAGTCATTACTAGTTAGTTACCATGATTCTTAAAGTAGTTACTAATGAAAAGCCAATCCTAAAGTGTAGAATCTTCTAATCCTTCACAAGATAGTTGCACACACATATATGAGCTAGGAGACATACATAAAAACATAATTTTTGTAAGCTAGGTTAAATAATAAAATCACTGTATATGGTATTTGGATGGCTGATGACTCAATATGTTCCAGTCATCACCATGACTCTAGTGATTCAATGCCAGTCCAGAGGAATCCCGGAAAATTGGCCACAGGACAAGTAAGGTCCCGACAACTGCATTTAAAAATCCATTTCTTTAAAATTATTCAGTTGATAAATAGTTCTCTAGGAGAGAGCATAGGCTAATTATTTCCCAAATCATCAAGTCTGCTATGCTATTACATATTGATAAACCTTGTGTATTCGTTTACAGTCACAGTTAAAATGTTAATGTAGTGCTAGTCATTTGTCCTGCATTAGTTATTGATTAGTTTTGCATGAATTATGAAACTTTTTCAGTAGTTCTCTAGGAAGCATTAAAAAATAGTAGTTATTGATTAGTTAATAGTGAACTACTACTTTCATCTGTTCGCTATTACTTACTAATTTGTTAATTAGAATTTCTTGTTAGTTAATAGTAGTTACTAGATTGTTAATATTGTGTTACTCATTTGTTCCTGTGTAGTTATTCATTAACGAAGGAACCGTATTCTAAAATGTTACCCAATATTGCTGTGGTTGAAGCAAAATGCTTATACATAGCATATCAAGTAAACTTTTAACCTACTTTAACTCTTTTTTGTTTTTCTTTCGAAATTAATTATTGTGGATCCAAAAAAATTATGTGTAAAACGTTTTGTTACCATGAGTCACCAAGGCAAGCTCACAGTAATTACCGATATTCAGAGCTGTCAGATACAATTTGATGAGAAGTTTTAGGGTTTGTTATTTATCCTTCGTTGCTTGCATTAAACAAAGAAAATGAGGTCCAGCTTTTATGACACTATGAATGATTCTAATGAGTCGGTTCATTTTAGTGAATCAATCACAACTAAATAATCAGGGCTGCATTTCCCAAAAGCATCGTAAGTTGATACACCATTGGTGGCAATTGTTCTACAATTAATTTAGGCTTACGGTGCTTACAGTGTAGTTACTGACTGGTTGTTCATATAAAAATGTGTAGTTAAAGATGCACATCTTTTTTTTTTCTTTTTTTTTTGTTGTTGCTTTTTTGTGTGCTTTTTTTAAGCATTGTTGTTTAATATTGGATAGCCTTTATGTTGCCTCTAAAAGACTGATGTCACTAAAGTCTGTAAACACAGACGCTTTAAAAACATTATTTAATATTCTTCTTCAAGTAGCCTAATGTTAATTTCATTTTTTCAACCCAACCAAATTTCATGCTTAACCTAAAATTCTGTAGAGTACATTTATGCATTGTCATTTAATTATTATTGTGTATATATCTAAATAGCTTTTCTGTATTAAATATGTTTGATTTCATAAATGAATTGCTTTTACAATTATTTTCCTTCTTAACAAAGTCCACATGATTTAGGTTCTTTAAAGTACAGTATGTGGGGTTTCCTCATACTGCCTATTACACACCTAAAGTATATTCTGTACATTGTATATTGTATCTATTTATTGAAATGTGGCATCGAATCAATGCAGAGTATGACATAAATTATTTTGATTTAAGCACACTTTTGTCAGTTATTTCTTAATCTAAGGATTTCAAACAGCCTTTAAAACAGTTTAGTTGCAATTAATCATTTAGTTAAAATGACTTTAAATTTGTTCTTAAGTTTAAATATTTCTTGTTGTTTGTTTTTTTTAAGCCTAATTTGAAGAAACACCTCAGGTGGGTTCCCTGAGAGAGGAACTGGGTTATGGCGTTGACGCTATGGGAACGTTTCCGCATGTACAGGCCAGGGGCGTTTCCTCCGAGGAGGCAAGGAAGGCAGTGTCTCCTCAAAAAAAATAGATGAGAAATAGTCCATATTACAAAATAAAAAACAATGCAAATATTACAAAATGTGACATTAAAACATGTATAAATCACTTGTTTTTATAAAGTAACTGCCCAACAGCGGCACCTGCATATAAAGTTACAGTGGGAGGCGTGCCTATTTTTTCCCTATGTACTTAAAACAGACACCCTAATCTAATGCGTGTGGTGGGTTTAGTGGGGGGTAATTGAGAATGAATGGGGGAAAGTCACATGCGAGGAGGCAGTGCCCCCATCACACTATGATTGGATATGATCGGTTATGATTGGATATGATTGGTTCGTGTGAAAAATCCCACCTCTTGTTCTCGTTTGTGTTCTCGCGTCGACCCGAATGAAGAAAATGATGGCGTTGATGATCTCAGATCATTATCTAGTCTCATGTAAATTACATTTAGCCAAGGCTGCAAAGCCAACTATACTCAAGTATTTTAGACCTATCACTTCTGCCACTAAAGATTGCTTTATCAATAATCTTCCTAATCAGTTTCATCATCTCAGGATCCCAGATAGCTTAGAAGAACTTGATATTGCAACAGAAACTTTTAACTCTCTCCTTTCCAGCACTCTAGACAAAAAACTTCCACACGTAATAACCTAGAATACCGTCTAACACTTGATGGCTGCTCTGTTAAGTCTTCGTCGTCAGTTAGGAACCTGGGTGTGCTCTTTGATACCAATCTTTCATTTGAAAGTCACGTGTCTAGTGTCTGTAAAACCGCATTTTTCCATCTTAAAAATATATCTAAATTACGTCATATGCTCTCATTGACAAATGCGGCACAACTAGTTCATGCGTTCATGACATCAAGGCTAGATTATTGTAATGCTCTACTGGGTGGTTGCCCTGCACGCTTAATAAACAAACTACAGCTAGTTCAAAACGCAGCCGCTAGAGTTCTTACCAGAACCAGGAAGTACGACCATATTAGCCTGGTTCTGTCAACACTGCATTGGCTCCCTATTAAACATCGTATAAATTTTAAAATATTGCTGATTACCTACAAAGCACTAAATGGTTTAGCTCCCCAGTACTTGAGCGAGCTCTTAACGCATTATATAGTCCTTCACGTCTATTGCGATCTCAAAGTTCTGGCCAGTTCGACTGCTGGCGGTAGATCCTTTTCCTATTTAGCACCAAAACTTTGGAACAATCTTCCTAACATTGTCCGGAAAGCAGACACAGTCTGTCAGTTCAAAGCTAGACTAAAAACACATCTCTTTGACCTAGCATTCACATAACACTCTATAGACTTCTATAATTCAATATTAGACTGCTTAGATTAGGTCAGCCGGAACTGGGAACACTTCCCTTAAATCCTGATGTACTCGTTACATCATAAGAAAAATGGCATCTACGCTAATTTTAGTGTCTTTGTTTATCCCGAGGTTTTCCCGCAGCCTGCCGGATCCAGGCCGTTTCCAGATCTGACGAAGGACTTTCGCCTGGACCCGATGACAATGCAGTGCTGAAGTGCCAACTAGCCTCTCCCTATGGAGGATCCCTATACCACTCTACAGATAAAGCGTTTGTGGAATTTTTTGGTTCCCGTACCTACCCGAAGTGATAAGATAAAATAGAATTCTGCTTCAAAATTTATAGACAAGACAAGTAGTTTGTTTAGGCATGGTTTGTAAGAATTACAAACCTGCGCACATATAATCAAACGCACATAACTATAGAATCAATTCTTAATGCGCATGTGAACGCCATCAGCGTCTATCACAGGTTCACTTTTAAAGTCGGTTTAAAGAGAACGGTTTCGTCTTAGTGGCCCCTAATTTAATAACAAATGATCATTTAGACGGAAGTGAATCAATCAAAACTAACTTTAGCTGGAAAGAAAAATTTTCAAGAACCCCTATAAAACTAAACCAATCTCTGTTACCTTAAATTATATGTTGATCTCTGTAAAGCTGCTTTGAAACAATCTACATTGTTAAAAGCGCTATATAAATGAGGATGACTTGACTTGACTTGATGGGAAGACAAATTAAAAGTAAGTAAAAAAAGCCTTTAAGATATCATGCTTTATGTCAAGTCAAAATCAAACTTGAAATGGCCTGAAAACATGTTGATTGTGGGTATTTTTAGCTTGGAGAAATTAAAGGTACTGTATATCTTCATTTCTGTGTCTGTGACCAGTGTGTACAAGCTTGATGACTGCTGAAAATTAGTTGACTATTAAAAATAAAAGCTGATCATTAGTTCACAAAAAAATATAAGTGCTTGTTCTATCCAGACTGGACTATTCTAATGCTCTCTTGGCAGGTTTTCCAGCAAGCACTGTCAAACCTTTGCAACTGATCTAGAATGCTGCAGCTAGTGTAAGAGAGCACACATCACTCCTTTCCTCACAAAATTGCACTGGTTGCCAATTGCCGCTCGCATCAAATTCAAGGCACTGATGCCTGTTCTGCAAGTGAAAGTCGCCATGTGGTGCAATCTCAAAGAGGCACAAAATCACTTTCACGAACCTTTACCTTGACTAACTCAACCCGAGCTGCTGAGTCCGTAGCCATTTTCAAGAAACGGCTGAAGACACATCTTTTTGGGCAACACTTGATCGATTAATACTAACACTTTATTTTCTCTTCTCTTCTACTCTATATCTATTTAAAAATAAATAAATAAATAAACAATCACATATACTACATTAGACTAAACGTACTCGGTTACTAACATAACCTCGGTGCCCTGAGAGTAAGGGAACGAGTATTGCGTAGCTATACACAATGTGAAAACTCCTTTTCTCGAGAATACTGAAGCCTTTATTTTAAAACGCAGTGCAGCTGCACAGCCAGCACAATGCTGAGCTTTCTAGCTCACTGATTGCCTGGGCTGTGGGAACTGCATGAACCTTTGGTGAAGCCATCATATGGTGAAGACATCCCAGATTAGATGAGCTTTCTGAGGGTGGAGAGACAATTCCCCGGGGGGGACATTGTCTTGAGATAGCATGTCTGCACCCTAGTTCAGAATGCCGGTATATGCGCTGCCCTTAGCGAGCACAGGTTGGCCTGTGCCCATAAAAGGAGCCGTTGGCCATTGGCCATTGGCCGTTTGTTTGTACGACCTGAGGCCGCCCTGACTATTTATATATGAAACCACTGTCAAGTTGTCGACCCTGACCAAGACGTGGTGTCCCGCCAGGTGCAGGAGGAAGGTTTTCATGGCTAGAAAGACTGCTCTCATTTTAAGGCAGCTGATATGTAGGTCCTTCTCCGAGCTCGAACAGAGGTCGGAGGTTGGCCTGCCCTTATACAGAGCCCCCCCAACCTAGGTTGGAGAGATCTATTAAAATGACCTACCTCCTCTAGAGTAGACCCATGCTTACACTAAGTGCCGTCGCAGGTGGGGTGCGAGGCCCTGTGAGAACTTGAAATGCAAGGTTTTCGACCCCTAAATTCGTTCTTGCGAAATCGGTCGCGTTCTCTTGCAGCTGACATGTTGGCTTTCCCTCGCTTTAGCTTTCCCCCTCTCCCATCTTCAGTGAGGACGCATTACGTAGCGTCTGAAGTCCTGAAATTTCGACAAAAAATCGACTCGGGTGGGGTGGGGGTTTAAAAATGTAAGATTTATTAGCTGCGCAGTACTTGGTAGCCTTGTCCGCCTAAATTAATTATAAACATAAAAACTAGTAGGCTATTTGCAGTATATTAAGTCGTTTTTGACCTAATTATTTGGCACTGAAATGAGACACTTTGTCGGCTCTGACAGCATTTCATCACGTGCACCTGCGCAATATAGCCTATGATTTCCAAAAATAATTTCCGAAATTTAGACAATTGTTTTTGTCATATGTTATAATAACTGACAGACACTATAATTTCAGTCGCTCATGAACTCGCACAATACCGTCATTGCGTGCAGGTGCATCTGCAGTTATAAAACGATTATTACTAATTGGACATGAAATGAACATGGCAAAAAATCGACCGGACTGGACTGGTACCAGCTGGTGTCTTTCCAAGGGGCCAGGGCTTTGATACAGCCGTGGTTAGGGATGGGAATCGAAAACCGGTTCCACTCGAGAACCGGTTCTAAATTTTACGATCCATCGATATTGTATGCCCTCGACGTTAACGAGTCCTCTTATCGATGCTCCTGCTCTGAGTCAGCCATAGTATGTACAGACCGTGAACTCACAACTGTCCCTTTTGTCCTTTATCAAGCACCATAGCACCGCGTCCAAAGATAATCTTTGTCCTGCAAAGTCTTATTTGATCAGTGAGTAAAATTGTCTCTCTCTGGTAATGTAGATGAACCGCTGCGCTTGTGACAGGGCGCATGTTAAACTGATCGAGCAGAGAGAGAGAGAGAGAGAGAGAGAGAGCCCCGGTCGCGCGCACGCACTCTCTCTCTTCGGAGCAAGGCGAAAGTAGGCTTCACCGTCTCAAAACTAAGCGCTGTCTTCCTCTCTCCCTCGCACATATTAATCAAAATAAACGACACGATGGTAAGGTAGGGAGACTAAAGTTTTATGTGGAGCATTCGGAGATTTGTTTTTCCTGAATTGCCGCTGGGTGTGAATTGTGCTAAAATACGTTGCCTTATCTTCTCTGAAAAGTCTTCCGCACATTCAGCTGACATAATCACACTTCAAATAAACGAAAAAAAACGATCCAGTGATGAAATGTTTTCTGTGATGACACACATCTTGTGGGATGTCCCAACTGGCGGGATAATCACACAACGCGCACACGTCCGATAATGACACGTCCAATTCGCGAACTAATGACTCATTTGAACCGATTCGTTTTAATGAATGGTTAAAACAACTGATCTTTCCAACACTGAACTCGCACGGGACGTTTAATCGGTGTATAACTAATCGGTAACACTTTACAATAAGGTTCCATTTATTACAGAAATTACATAAAAAGTACAGTTTGCTTAGTCAAGTGTAAGCATTAAAACGACTTGTTTCCCCCCCCGAAAAAGACTACTTTTTCCCACACAGTGCTATCAGGAATCGATAAGAGAATCGTTAAAGAATCGGATCGATAAGCAGAATCGTTAGTGGCATTGATATTGATAAAATCTTATCAATTCCCATCCCTAGCCGTGGTCCACCTTGATGAGCAGGTTGTCACGGGAAGGGTAAAACAGAAAGCAAGTGCAGGAAGGATATTTATTAAAGAAACAAAACCAAAACTTCCCCGTAGGGGAAAACAAGAGAGAACTCGGGTATGCACTGAAAACGCAAGGGAAACATAGATAACGAACCAGCACAGGACTGCAAACGCAGGGAGACTAAACAGGGAACAAACAAGGAAGGTAACGAACAACAGGTGGAGAGGATTCGTCAATTATCAGGTAACGAGATGGGTGGGGCTGACAATTGACAAGAGAGCACATGGCACAGGAATACAAGAAGCCATGTGCTCACAATAAACCAGACATAAACACAAACCGGGAATGTCAGAGTTCTGTCACCAACAGAAATATAATCCAGACAGAAGGGACAGAACCCTGAAACAGGTGGCCTGATCAGACTGAAGGGGGTGCATATGCATTAGGCCTAGCTGGAGTATTGACGATGCTGAAGCCATGAGGCCCAGTGCACTTTGAAACGTTCTGAGGGGTGTGTAAGAGCCCAACGAAGCAGCTAGCAAACCGTTTCATGAGGGCCTTGTTCAGGTGTCTGAGATCTACAATGGGCCTGAGGCCGCCATCCTTTTTCGGGATGAGGAAGTAACGGCTCTAGAAGCCTGACTCGCTTAATGACGGGGGAACTGTCTCGACAGTTCCACAAGAGAGCTGCTTTATGGCAGAAAACAAAAAAGTGAAAATGAACCAAATCTGTGTCTGTCATTATTATGTAATGCATATATAGCGTGATCTGTAACTAAGGTATCTGCAACAAATGTTTAATCATGAAATACTACAAACAACAACCCAAAATAATGTCTGAATAACCCAGAAAGAAGGACACATGTATGCATGTGTGTTCTCAGTTACCGTCCTTTTGTGTGGCCACGTCATCGGCCATCACAAACCCTTTTGATAATGTGCTTGCGGAAATACTCGACAAAAGGGGCATTTTGGCAAAATTTGTGTTTTTGTCCATTGAAGTGTGAAAGAAACACTTCAATGGTTGAACACCGGCACTGTCTGAAGTGGCTTTCTGTGCACAAGTCATGTGTGTGTCACACAGAATGGAGATTCACAGACACGTGCCAATACTGAACTGTTTTCTTTTGTGCCTTGTCATGTTTGAATAGTTTAAAAGCATTTGCATGAATAAGAGTGTAAGACTGAAAAACTGGAAGATAGAGCAACTCTCTGAGAAAACAAAAGAAATCAGCATTTGAACACTCTTGTGTCTCACCTCATCTTTTTGCCTCTTCCCCCACTCCTTTCTCTCTCATGCTGAGATCACTAAAATTCACCCAACAATCTATATTGTTTAATGTGAATTATCATACAGTATCATACATGTTTGGTATCATTTGAAATGTCTCAGTGCGACTGGTACAAATGTCTCAAAGTCTGGTACAAAATCCCCAAAGAAGTAAATCAAAAGGTACGGTAATTGTTCTTCAGAGTTTAGAAATAACTTGCACACAGAGGAGGTTGTGTCTTCCAGTTAAATGACATTCTGCTCCTAAAAGGTGTAAACTCTGAATCCAAATTCAGTTAGCAAATTGTTAGCCTGATAGCATAATTGCCTAGCATGAAAACATTGAAATATGACTTAGGCAATTATGCTATGAGGATAACAAAATGTTTCTATGTGAAATAAGTTTGTCTATATAAAGAAATGCAACAAGAGGCTCAGGGTGATTTTGTAACTCCGATCAGTTCATAATGTTGCAGACCTCAAAGACTTCAGCATTATGTATTTTTCAAAATGTCGGGTTTAACCTATATCTTTATCTCTGAGCATTTGATGTTATTGTATTGATTATATTTGAACTGATTATGAAATTGGCATGATACATTTACCTGACATAATAAATAGTTACATTTAATTTTATTCCGACTGACTCTGAAATTATTTTCCCAAGTAGATTAAACGGATTCATATGTTACCACAAGATTTACGTCAGATGAGTGACTGCTAATATTTGGCTCTAATTCAAGTGTACGTGATTTCCAAAGACAAGAATTATCTAAGATTATTATCTAAGAATTATCTATTCCGTTTAGAATTATCTAAATTTGGGTGTGTCTTAACTCTGATTTAATTAAATGTTACTTTAGATAAGTGTACTTGGAAAACCACGGCCTGGCCAAACCAGAGCTATTATAAGAGAAGTAATGTTAGTCATTTTATAATCTGTAATAGTGGCCATACCTCTACTGATGTAAACGTTACTTTAATTTCAAGTGTATGTAACCACGGGGGCAATACCAAAGTATTTTTGATTGTGTAACTGTGAATGCGACCAATCTCAGGTAGCAATTACCTCTGTTTGGTGTTAATAATAATAATAATAATTAAATATAGCAGACAATAGACACGGTGCCTGCGTCCTTCGGTACTTATACGCTGCGTATAAACTCAGCGTATAAGGTACTTCCCTGACCTGAAAAATATATTTCAATCTATATTGAAATGTCTACTTGTAAACAGAACAATTCAAAACAAAGGAAAACGGACTGCTCTCTGCTTAGCCTATATCTGTATGAAATGTGCATTTCTCTCATTCAATAATGCGAAGATCGCGAGGCAGCAACGTCAACTTAATCTTTATTAATAAACAATTAAAATGTCTCCTTGCTATATTTGACATATTCATAATCATTCATTGCTTTTGCCGGTTCTTTGTGACAGCTTTTATTGGCAGCGCCACCGCCACCCTTACATCATATTACGTGAACGAGTCACCACCGCATCAAAAACATGATTGCGTGATGAAAACATGAAAAATACCACCTAAACATAGCCTAACTGTTTAGAAAGAAAACACAGAACAAATAGAGTAGCCTAATACGCATACGTCCATCTCGCGAATGTACAGTCGTCTTCATGCCATCTTCACCCATTAGCCGCTTTTCCACTGGCCAGCGCGAGCACAGAGGCCGAAATCATGCCTCACGGCACTCCTGAATAAATCGCTATACAAATATATCAGACGCTGCCCTTGGGCACCACATGCGGTTATTGACTGACCACGAACAGGCATACTGAGCTCGTGCGTCATCTTCGTGCCAGTTATTCAGCCAATAAAGTGTAGGCCTATGTATTTCATAGAAAATTGTGTCTAGTACTAGGCTATATAAATTGCAAAGGTTTAATTGGAATCTTTATTTCAAACGACCCGACCGACCGCGACCCGAATATCATTAAAACGATTTTTGGATGACTCGTAACCGCGGGTAACCGCGGGTGACCGCAGGCACCGCGCATCACTGATAGGTAAACAACAAAGTCTATACACAAAAGGCATATGAAAGTAGAAAAATAAATGATAAAGGCATGGTAAACATTTTAATAAGTACATTTTATTGTGATCTTCATATAATGGAATATATATATATATATATATATATATATATATATATATATATATATATATCATGTGCTTTAATAAGTTTAAAAAAATCAACTTTAATAGTTAGTAAAATCAAGTTTATTAAACACCCATATCCAGAATTGATTCTGAATCTGATTTTGAGTTTGTCCAGCTTTGAAAATCTTTCACACTGCAGTTTTGGGTCACATTAGTTTTTAGGGTGACACCCAGCATTTTAGAATGCTCTTCTTTTTATTACTACTTTAACTTTCATAGTGATGCCATTAATAAAAAATAAAAAACTAGGTTAATATTGGTTAATATTTAACATCTCATTAATGTTAAATAAAACACATCAAATTTGTACTAGAATAATTGAGAGCCTTTAGAAATTGTTGTGTAAATAAGCACTTAAAGCATGATTAAGAATAAAATAAGTTTACACCAGTCTCCATAGTGTTGAATTAAGTAATTAGTACATACATTTTGACTGGTATTTTCCTCACATAAACACATAATTCTTAGCCAGTGAGATATTTCTTTAAGACTTTATGGTGTAGTGGAATTGTACACAGCCCAGTGAGCCCCAATGGAGGTAAGGGCAAATCCATTCTGTCGACCGCTGAGGAAGCGTAGTTCACTTCCATCACGGGTCGGGTAGAAGTTAAATGAAAGTCCATTAGGCTGCCCCACTTTGAAAGAGCGCCCCTCATTAGTGACAAACATAAGCTCAGAGATGTAACCAGAGTAATACTTTCCAGAGACCTGAACGAAATATTCGTTGTCGAAGAGTGTCATCTTCCTTTCATTCCCATAAACGTCCGTGCCAACCAGTGCCGTCCAGTTACCGTCATATTGCAACTGGAGCCTAAACAGATAGGGAATGTGCCATTATTGTTAAAATAATTCACAGCAAAATACCATATAACTAACATAAAAACAATACAGAGTAAACAATTAACAGAAAACAGATTGTATATGAAGTGTATAATTTGTTGCAAAATAGATTTGCGTGCAGGTAACACGTCCAAAAATTTTGGAATTGATAAAGTGTTGCCTAAATGAGTAAATATCTAGCAGTGCTTGGGGAAACTTACCCATTTATGTAGTTGTTGTAGTAGTATCCATAGTAGGGATATTCATAAACTCTGACTCCAGTGATACGACCCTCTTGTGCAGTGGAAAATTCAGTTCCAGAGCCGTCCCCGACAGCAGGGGAGTACGAGTAATAATCAGGTAAAGCTGGAAAGGTAATTAACAGATATTGGTCTCTAAAATAAAAATGTGTTTTTTTTTCATTTATGACTAAAACCCTTTTTTTATTGGACCTTTATTTTGGCTTTTTTAGTTATACACAGATCAAAACCTGGCAATTTATTGCTATTCTACTTTTAAAATGTCCTCTAATGCCTAACACTTGATGCATATTCAGTTAGTCAACACTTATTTATTTATTGAAATTTTCACTTTAAAAAAACTTGAGTTGAGTTAGTGATACTCACGCATGGTCATGCTCATGGCATAAAGGCAAGAGAGTACCACAAAATAATGCAGCATTTTTGCTAAGTTTTTCACTTCTCTCTGAGAATCTAGATCAAACCAAACACAAGTGTTGAGTTATTAGGCTGTGAATTCTTTAAGAATGTTTTTGCAATATGCAGATGACAATAGTTTAAGACATGATAAATTATAAAAACAAGCAACAGAATTTTTACCGTATCCAAAAAAAAAGAATAGACAAATAGATAAATGAAAATATTTAAGAGTATTTATTTATGATGTATTATTAATTGATGTTGTTACCTGTAGTTAAGCCTGAGTGGATGTTTCTTGATGAAGACAGCTAACCAAACCATCCTTTATATGCTCTTGCTGGTCCAGCCTCTTTTTCTATTTTTTTTTTCTTTAGATTCTTTCATGCTTGTTTCTGGAAGGAAAATATTCAAAAACAGAATTTCCTTGTTGATCAATAGTCACCTGATACATTTCTGGAACACATATTTCATATTTTATATGATGTCAGATAATTATCAGAACAAGTTTTAAGTAATGTAAAAACTTTAAACTTAAGTAATGTCAGTAAACCTTTTCCAGTAAAAATATTTTTTAGTTTTCTTAAAAATGTTTGAACATCTGATCATTACAAACCTTTGCAGGCCATTGAAAACTCAGAAAAGAAGAAATTATATATTATATATATATATATATATATATATATATATATACAGGTACAGGATGTAAAACACTGTCAGAACCTTGAGGTAATTTATTTACTACTGAAAGAGTAAAAAACATACTCGGTTACTAACGTAACCTCGGTTCTCTCTAGAGAGTACTCGTTCCTACTGCGTAATATCTTACGCTATGGGGAAAACCTCTTTTCCACGAGATATTGAAGCCAAAAATTATCCTTAATTCTGAATTAATGTAAAACGCGTTGCGACAGCATGCAGACATAGGCAATACGGCTCGCGCGCCTATTGGCTGCCCTGCCGCAACAGCAGCAGCCTATCGAGAGAGGCCCAATGGGGGCGCTTCGCGCCCATTTCGTCACGTCCCGCCAGAATAGCCGTGGCCTTGGCCTATAAATATGCTCGACAGGCTGATCCAAACTTGTTTTCATCACTGAAGCTAACCAGCGCTGTTGTATGCACGGCAAGATACGCAGTACTCGTTCCCTCTCTAGAGAGAACCGAGGTTACGTTAGTAACCGAGTACGTTCTCTTACGAGAGTATCTCTCGTACTGCACAATATCTTACCCTATGGGGAACACAATACAACACGCCGTGCGTACTGGGATCCGACACCAAAGTCCCAAGGGCAGTAGCCCGGGGCTCATAAAGTGCACAATCACCGTAGACTCACAGAGAGTCGGAGAAGAGAGGCTACAAGCATCATTCCCGATGAAATAGCATCCCACAGGAGCTAGTTATGTTAACAGTGTTTCAAAAAATGCCAGGCAAGTCCTCAGAGTCACCATGGCAATAGTTCGAAGCGTCTTTAAAAAGACGCTGCTCTTTTAGATAAAGAGAGAGAGAGAGAGTGTGTGAGTCGCGATGGCGAACACACACTCTAGCAGTGAAAAAGGATATTAACGTCAGAAAGCGTAGCAGGTACGGCGGCTGAAAGCGGCGAGTTGAAGGCCAGCGGCTTCAGGCTCGAAGGCTCGTCCCGCAGAAGGCTTTCTGTCAACGGCGCGGCTTCTCACTCCAGATCCAGCGATGCAGTAGTGCATCGCTGAAGAGATGAAAATCAGTTTAGATCAGCCTGTCGAGCGTATTTATAGGCCAAGGCCACGCCACGCCCCCATTGGGTATCACGTCACGGAGGGCCTCTCTCGATAGGCTGCTGCTGTTGCCGCAGGTCAGCCAATAGGCGCGAGAGCCGTCTTGCCTATGTCTGCCTGCTGCCGCACAGCGTTTTACAATAATTCAAAATTAAGGATAATTTTTGGCTTCAATATCTTGTGGAAAAGAGATTTCCCCATAGCGTAAGATATTACGCAGTACGAGAGATACTCTCGTAAGAGAACCCATGACATCTGGTGTGAACCATTACAGTATATGGGTAACCTTTGAACTGGAGAGTAATTGAAAGAACTTATCACCTATGGGCCCTTTAGTAAAACAACTAAGGGAAATATTCCTGCAAATATCCTTTTATTAGGGGATAATTCTTAATCTGTGTAAATTATTAAAGTACAAAGATTATTTTGTAAAAACCAAATAAACTCGCAGTGAGCGGGATGGGTTGTACCACCATTAGAAAACATGCACATCAGTTTAAAATTTGCATTTATTTTATTACTGTTTTATTCTACCAACCGTTACCGTCATTAACCTAATCACAAATCAGATTATAACCCAGAAGAGAATTTTTTTTTCACATTTCACATATTTCACATTTATTCATTTAGCTGACGCTTTTATCCAAAGCGACTTACAATTGCTATATATGTCAGAGGTCGCACACCTCTATTATTATCACTATTTTTCTACCGTAAAACGCATCGTGCAGACCAAACCGTAAGTGCTGGAGCATATGTTAATAACCTACTTGTGAACTAATCCCAGGTTTTTGCATAAATCATAGTAAATAATACTATTGCATGGTGTATCATGGTAAATCATGTTAGCAACGTGATAAATCATGGTAAACCATGCTACAATCCTGGTAAATCATTCTAGAATGTGGTTTATCATGGTAAATCATCCTATAACATGGTAAATCAAGGTACACTACGGTAAATCATGCTAGATTCATACTAAATCATACTAGAACGTGTTCAATCGTGGTATATCTGGTAAACCATGGTAAATCATGCTAGTTTCATGGTAAATCTTACCGGAACATGGTAAATCAGGAAGAACCACACTAAAATGTGGTATGTCATGGTAAATTATGCTAAAACATGGTCTATTCAATCCATAGACGGCCTTGCCTATGTTTCACCCGTTATTGAAACAGTTAAAAAAGCCTGTAAAAAAAAAAAATCCCATTCATTTTCTCCATAGGATATTGATTTTCAGCCATAATGTCTGAACCATCCGAGGTAGATTGGCCACAAGCTCGTCCACGAGGTCGTGAAACAAAAGTTTCTGCTCCTATAAAAAACACAAGTCAGCATGAAATCAACCTAGTTTAAGAAAAACGTGTTTCATTTGCAATCTTCTGGAGAAATACTACACTACCTACAATCCTAAGCATAACACTGTCATCTCTAATTGGTCGAAGTCGCGGTTTCCATGGCGACATTTTCCTCCGCGCGAATGACTTAAGTGATCTGAAGCAATGCCTTTTTTGCCGTTAAGTTCAAATGTTATTTTGAGCAGGGAAAGTGCCGATCACACGGAGCCCATCATTGTATTTATGATAAGTTCGGTTCAGTGTCAGTCAGTCACGTTTTCTTCTTTGCTTTTGTTAATAATTTAAGTTGAGGGAATGTTTTAGCTGTTTATTTTATGTCAGCCCAGGCAGCTTGAAATTATACGGCGCTAATCAATGAAGCAGAGAAGTTGCCGTCCGTGAAAGGGCGAGGCTTATTCCAACGAAAAACGCTGTATAATTGTGTATAGTTTAATCAAATAAGGTTGGATGATTTCTATGTTGAGCTGCCTGTACTTGAAGCTGAAAGTTCACGTAATAAAATAATATAGCCTACCTTTGATGCAAACCAACAGGAATCCATGCTTTTTCTGCTCTATTATGCTTGTTTTATATGGGTAGGGCCCCATATTAGTTATTGAAACGGGCCCCCGGATGCATAAGGCCGCCACTGATGCAATCTATCTGTCAGTGGTTAAACAATTGCTAAATAAAACTTAATGTCTTTTGATGCTTTTGTGCTTAAAGGCCTTAACTACCTTAAACAGCTTGAACACGCAACTCGGACGCGCAAAACTTACCAGAACACTTGAAGTGTAGAAGTGACGTCATATACGAGTGGCAAATCGGTTCGTTGATAAATCGGTTCGTTGACATAATAGAACACAGTGTTATCTCTACTCTCTCCCGTCCAGCGAGCACGGGTCTCCCCAGCAGTCATTGCATGTATCTATCTTCCCATTACCTCTGTCTCCTCTATCTACCTTTTTCATATTTCTGTCCAGCAAGCCTTGGTCTCTCAGCGGACATCATGTATCTACCTTTTTCATATTTCTATCCAGCGAGCATTGGTCTCTCAGCGGACATTAGGTATCTACCTTTTTCATATTTCTGTCCAGCGAGCATTGGTCTCTCAGCGGACTCGACACGTATATATCTTTCCTGCCCAGCCAGCATTTTCAAATTCATTCAACCTCGCAGGTGGGCGGTAGAGCCCAATATCCTGACACCATCGAGCCGCTCACGTCAAAAGCTACATGGGCCCTCCCGGTTATCCATTTTTCGATTCCCGCTTAACTCACCCGTTACTCACCCGGTAACTCCATGGAGATATACTTGATCAAGCGATCAAGCTTATTGAAAAGCCAGCCCACCCAATTCGCAGCGTCTTTGGGGGGTCTATAGTCTGGCGGCTGTCCTTTTTGCTCTTTTGCTTTTTGGGGGGAGTACTCTGGGTTCAGGCAGAAATTCCGAGCTCGGAGCCCTCCACCCGGACAGCAGGCCAAGTACGCATAACCTTTACCATAATAATTATATGTAGATGTGAACTAGTGAAATTATGTTTTATTTAACAAGGTTCGGGAGGAGCAGGTGCAGATAATTAACCCAATCAGCACAAGTGGAGATCAATCAGTAATCAACTCAGGACAAGATAAATAACAGCAGAACCCACCTTTGTTCCTCGGCACTTTATTAGCATCCCACCTCCACCCCATTTCCTCACTTTTAGTTCCATCTCTAGTTCCATCTACTCTTACCAATGGGGGGAGTACTCCGGGTTCGGGCAGAAATTCCGAGCTCGGAGCCCTCCACCCGGACAGCACGCCAAGTGCGCATAACCTTTACCATAATAATTATATGTAGATGTGGCCTAGTGAAAGAGCTGTCTCAAGACCTTCGCAACCTAATTGTTGCAAAACACAATGATGGCATTGGTTATAGGTAGTGATTGCCAAATTAAGCGTTTCAAAGCATTATTGCTTTCTGATACAATTGTGTCGAAAATGGTTCCTTACTCGAAGCTTCATTCAGATAGAAATTTCAGCACCATCTCCTGGTGAAGTAAATGTAATGCAACAAAGCTGACAACCATAAAATGCAAGTAGGCTTATATGTTAACGCCCCGTTTATTATGTGTTTACCGAGGCGATCAAAGCTGTAACAGTGTTAGTGCTGTGAAACTCATTCATGTAGGTGAATTTTACAGATACTGTTCACCTTGATAATAAAACATTATGCATGTTGTGTGTGTGTGTAATTATTTCTTTAGACAAGGACAGAAGATCAGAACAGCTTAAAAAAAAGTTGGAAACCATCACAGAAATTCTAATGGTTTCTATTAAAATACCAATAGGAACCATTGGCTTTTACCATTTAAACCACTACAGAATTCTTTTTTGTAGTGTGTTTGGGACATATTCCATTAGGATGTAATGCCCCACCAATATAACCCAACACATATCAGTAGAGACCCACAGAGACCACTAAAATTCCCATTACAACCAATAAAATTCCCATTAAAACCATTAAATCCAATAGAATTCTGTAATGTTTCTATCGTTTTTTTTTAAGCAGGGCAGTATCATGTGTGAAAGCTTTATCTTTTTTTAGCTGTGGGAAGCAGAACTCTATAACTTGTTAACTGGAGGGACTGATATTTTTTATGTTGAAAAGGATGTGCTTGTGTAACTGGTTGTACTTGTATAATGTAGCAGAGGGGGTTTGAAGTTTCTGTCTTTGATGCATGTTTTTATGTAACAATGTTCATATGTTCTCTAACTAATAATAATTAAAAAAAAAACATTTGGCAGAGGGTGTGCTTTGGGTACATCATGCAGAAGGCTTAGACAAAGTGTTCATTAAATGGTATGGTTTTTATTCAGAAATATTATTTTCTCCACAGCCAATCCAAACACCGACTACTACAACCCACGGTGTTGCCATGGTTTGGCTTCACTTTTATAAGAAATACAGCCGCCAGGTTTCAAACCTGTCAACACTGGATTGGGCTGTCAAAGCAGTCAGGTGGTTCACTACAGGAGTGAACCAGTGTGTTTGCTTCATAAGTCATTTTCACGTGACTAGTGACGTAATGATACAAGCTCCGAAGCAGCTTCGGAGCGTCAGTGTCAGACGTAACATCACTAGTTATAGGCGCATGCTTCTATGCTTCTGAATGTTTCCGAGAGCACTGTTGGGGCCATAATACGGAAGTGGAGAGACAATCATTTCACCATTAACCCTTTAAAGCCTGACACATTAAAAAAATGTCAGAAAATTATATATTTTTGGAAATTAGATGTTTATTAAGCCTTGAATCAAAATCAAAAAAAAATTTTTTTGCCAACTCATTTTGTTTATGATATATTTTTTGTATCACATTTGATACATCAGGCTTTTTGGGAACGTTTTGCTTACAACAGTGTAGATTTTAGATACAAAAAATCTATTATGCCTTTAACAGTTTGAAAACATAGAACATTTTAGGCAGTTTTTCTCTCTTTTTTTTTACATAGATCTTTTTTCCAGTCCTTTTATTTTACTTTGTGGTAGTCACAAAAGCAGTTTCTGTCTTTGTTCAGGCAAAGATGCACCTTACACTTCTCACAGTACACATGTGAGAAGTGATTGTTGGTGCAATGCTTGCATCTTTGTCGGGTTTCCCATGTTGGAAAATGATCCATGGCATCCCTTCTGACATCCAGGGGCACACTGCAGCTTGACCTTTTACGGGGTGCTGATGGAGCTGCTTTTGGACAGGATAGTGGTCGGCCAACCTTTTTAGCCTTTTCAGCACTTGTGAGTGAAGTACCAACCAAAGCTTGAAACCTTCGTAGAGCCATGGTTTTCATCTTGGGGTCTAGCATCTTCTGGTCTCTTCTGTAGAGGTTCCACGCATTGATGACTGCCACTGTAACAGTGTGCCACCAGATGTACATGTACCATCTTCGGGATCTGAAGCTGAATTTGTAAAGTGCAGACAGCATATCAAGGAGATCGACGCCTCCCATGAACTTGTTATATGCTTCAACGATGGCTGGTCTGGGAACCATTATGTGAGTTTTGGATTTGCGATCCCAGCGTTTCACATTTCCCACAGGTTCAATACCCACAAATGAAGAAATCAGGTTCACTGCTTTGTTGTCAAACCATCTTACAATGATGTTGTTGTCCTGGTTCACTCTGAAGTCCATTGACCCTCTTCCATGTTTCTTCATTTCCCTTTCATTCATCATGGTGCAGTTGGCCATCCTGTTCATCCGGATTGTGCCAACGTAGTGGATTTCTCTCTCCTTTAGGTGCTGCACCAGGGGAACTGATGTAAAGTAATTGTCTGCAAATACCTTGTGATTTTTTCCTGCTGGAAGTGTTGATGTCATTTTCAGCACAACTTCTCCTGTAACACCCACTTCTGATTTTTCTCTGTCTTTATTTTCTGCACCTTGACAAACATCAAAGTCATAAAGAAAGCCACTTTGTCCTGCACGTCCCCACATCTTAAAACCCCATTTGTGTGGTTTTGCAGGCATGTAGACACGTAGATGAGATTTTCCTTTGAATGGCACCATAATTTCATCTACTGCATGACATTCTTCAGGAGGTATGCAAAGAAACTGTTCTCGCAGGTTTTGTAACCATGGCCTAAGCTTCCACAGTTTATCTTTCTTTGCATCATCAGAAACACTGAAATTGTCCTGAAAGTGAATCAGTGTGAGCAATTTCAGAAACCGATCTCGAGACATTACATCACAAACTGCAGGAAGCTTTGTCTCCATCTCCCAATATGCTCTCACACAGGACATCTGTACTAACCCCATATGCATGTACATTCCTAGAACTTTCTCTATCTCTTTGGCAGTTGTGTTTACTGACTTGCCCTCTTTTTGTACGCTGTACAGATTTGTTTGTTCTGCCGTTTCCTGTAGCATTTCATCAGTGACAAACTGTTTGAAATACATGTATGGAGTCCAGTTACACCTGTCTTCTGTCCCTTCCTCATCAGATGCAATGAAATCGACAGATGGAGGTTGAAATTGTTTTTTTCTCCATCTGTATTTTTTCGTTTTTGCATTATCCTTCACCGACTGCTTATTGAATGTGTCCTGTGTTGTTGGGACCTCAACTTCTATGCTGCTCTGGACTACACTTTCGACTTGATAATCTTCCTCATCACTGCTGTCTGAACTTCCATCATCATGCATGGCCTGAGGAATCCATTCCTCATCATCATCCTCCTCTTCCTCTAACTGCTCTAGGTCACTTGAATTGCCATCCATTATTATGTCGATTACATTTTGAAGATGCTTTTTTTTTCTCTCTTCTTCCTCTAATCTTTTTGACATCTAAAAATACACATAAAAAATTGATGATTCCAGCATATTGATTATAATTTTAGAGGAATTGTTACTGTAAAAATAACCTCAATGTATTGTAAGATGACATTGTGGTAGGCATATTGTAGATTACATTAAAAAAAAATGTGACACGACTATTCAGGGATAAAGAACCTTATACCTGCAGTTTCAAGTTTAATATGTGCATTTTTAACACAATATATATTTTAATATGGCATTTCAGTCATTAATTGCCATTAATTGAATCATTCCAATATTGTGTGTGTTTGCATTGTGGTAGTCATAAAGTAGATAACATTACTACAATTTGACATTACTGTTTAGACATAAAGCACCATTAATACCTGCAGTATCAAATTTGATACACAATTTCCAACACGATTTACTTGTAATTTAACGATTAAATTATTAAGTAATTATGCATTATTTCAATTCAGAAAGTGTTAAATTAATTATATCAGGCACAATCCAATATTATTTTTTACCTTAACAACTTGAAATTAGCCTTTATTTTCCTGCCGAAAGCGTCTGGCTTGATCCAATCGCAGCCGCCATTTTGAAAAGCTAAAAAATCACCCCTCTACTGCCTGCAGTACAGTGAAATTCCACAGGATGGCAGAATACACGTATCAAAATAGATACAACAGGTTTTCAAAGAAAGTATTGCTCTCACTGATTCAATATATGTCTTAGAAACTTGTGTATCAAATATGATACGTGCGGTTTTAAAGGGTTAATTCGCATAGACCAGGTGCTCCTCGCAAGATTTCTGACAGAGGAGTGAAAAGAATAATCAGAAGAGTTGTCCAAGAGCCAAGGACCACTTGTGGAGAGCTTCAAAAAGACCTGCAATTAGCAGGTACTGTTGTCTCAAAGAAAACAGTAAGTAATGCTCTCCACCGCCATGGCCTGGATGCACGCTCACCACGCAAGACTCCATTGCTGAAAAAAAGCATGTTGAAACTCGTTTAAAGTTTGCTGCACAACATTTGGAAAAGCCAGTGAAATACTGGGAGAATATATTGTGGTCCGATGAGAGCAAAATTGAACTGTTTGGATGCCATTATACACACCATGTTTGGAGGAGAAATGGCACTGCACATTACCCTAAAAACACCATACCGGCGGAAACATCATGGTCTGGGGCTGCTTTTCAGCAAATGGTACTGACAAACTCAACATAACTGAATGAAATATGACTGGGCAAATTTACCGAGACATTCTTGACAAAAATCTGCTGCCATCTACCAGGATGATGATGAAACGAGGGTGGACATTTCAGCAAGATTATGATCCCAAACACACAGCCAAGGAAACTCTCAATTGGTTTCAAAGAAAGAAAATAAAGCTGCTAGAATGGCACAACTTAAATCTGACTTAAATCCCATAGAGGGTTTTCACTACACGTCCGCAAGTCGGCCATTTTGGAGGCACTGAACGCAAATAATGCCACTGAACTGAATGGACTTGCATATTTGACTGATTATTGTAGCTGAAAAATTGTTGTGTTTTGGTCTGTACTAATCATTCGCACCGGGAAAAAAAGTTAGACATCAAGAGTGCAAAAAACGGATGAAAGAAGGCGTTTATGGTTAAGAGAGGCACAGCATTAGCCACATGTGTAAATGAAGCATTGGTTATGGCTAAAATGTTGACGTAAAGTAAACTATGGCTACATTCAGACTGTCAGTCCAAATCCGATTATCTTTGTATCCGATTTGAATCTGATCTAAAATGATGTCCACACTGTGTATCGCAACTGTTCAGATCCGAGTTGTGTGTTCATGCAGCTCTTTGGCAATATGGCAATGATGTTGAGATGATTGAAGGGCTTGCAATAGAGATGTTGTCTTATTTAAATCTTGAAATGGATGTCATGCAAAAAATTCTTTTTTTTGACTGACAATCTGAGTCGGGATAATAAATAGAAGGAAGAATAGCAGTAAGGGCTAGAGAAGCTAGCTCCATCGGATCTTTGCCACATATTAACTGTAGTTTAGACATAAATTAGTGTAACAATTAGGGCTGTCACTTTTGTGAAAAAATCCTGTTCGATTTTTGAGACATATGTGACCCGTCACAGAAACCAGGGACACAAGTCGGCAGCACAACTTTCGAGCAAAATGAGAAAGAAGAGTTTTTTTTTCAAAATTGGTGATTTTCAATTTTTTGGAGAATCTGTTAATTGAAATCACGAAGAAGCCTCTCCATGTTTGAGATAGCAGTATTGGTATATTTAAAAGCTTACATTTTGAGGTTGAAATCGGCTTGTTTTCGGAGATTCTAGCATGCAGTAGGGGCGTGGCGTGTCATTGTCTGTGTGTATTTCCATACTGAATAACCCGGCGCTTTTGCCCCCCCCCTCCAAGTCAACCACATGGCTACTTATTATGCTGTGCTCTGGCCAGCTCTCTCTGATATCAAAATTCAATGAAGATGGATGCCACAAAGATTGTCGCAGACGAGATGAACCATCTGGCAGTTACACCGAAAATGTTTTCGCCGCACTTCGTGGGCTCGGGAAACTGAACCGGAGGTATTGGCGCAGCGCGCGCGCCCTCAGTGCTTCAATACGGCGGCTCGGCTCGCTGACAGCGGTGGCTGGCTGTTTCATATGTGACGGAGAATCGAAATAGAGGATGCAGTTAAGACCTTTGCTGCGATGAAGGCCTGCCGTGCGTGTTTCTGAAATGTAAGTTAAGCTTCATTTGCTCTTTAGTCGTTATTTAAGATGCTGAACCTGCTGATGATATAATGTGCTTGCGGACATTTCATTTGTGTGTGTATACGCACATAAGAAAGTGGTGTAAAGAGATTTGCAACAGTAATTTGAGGAGGTGAAATGTGATTATTTGGAAAATTGCAGAAATGACTGCTTAAAGAAAAATGCCAGCAGGCATTTGCCTCCTACATAAACTTTAATATTGTTGACATTTTGGGCACACGAGCGTTGCGCACTATTTGCGCTATATGTAGGCCTATGGCTTATTGGTCTTTGTTTGTTGTTGTTGGTTTTGCGTTATATGTATATGGCATATTGGTCTTTGTGTGTTGTTGCTGGTTTTGCGTTATACTGTATGTATATGGCATATTGGCCTTTGTGTGTTGTTGCTGGTTTTGCGTTATATGCAGGCTATATGGCATATTGGTCTTTGTGTGTTGTTGCTGGTTTTGCGTTATATGTATATGGCATATTGGTCTTTATGTGTTGTTGCTGGTTTCGCGTTATATGCAGGCTATATGGCATTATTGGTCTTTGTGTGTTGTTGCTGGTACGTTGCAAATAGAGGGGCAGCACAATTGTTTTTCGCCTAGTGCGGCAGAAGTGCACTCATTCGAAGTGTAAAAAAAGCTGTAAAGCACATGGAGGAGCTTTACAGGGGGTATGGCTTATCTAAATGAGATGTAAATGAGCCCTATTGTCACCCCCAGCAGCAGAGACAGGTGAGAACTGCACAATCTTTAGAGCTCGTTTTCTCCTCTTTGAGCTTTTTTAAGTGCCTACTTTAAAATGGCCACAACTTCTCCAAATATTATCAGATTTCCACATGTTACACATCGTTGGAAAGCTTGGATATTACACTCTCAGAATCTATGAATAACTCAAAATGCCCCAGAACCGACTTGTGTCCCTAGTTTCCGTGACTGGTCACATATGTGTTCATTGAATCGATTGTAAAATCGATTTTTCCATGTCTAAAGACGTTTCCATTTTCAACACCAAATATTGGCAAATCCACGGACAACTAACAGGCATCAGGACGAACGTAAGGAGGGCGCTTGAGACGCGCACAAGTCAGCAATATTTCTGATGATTTATTGGCGTGAAGTTTTTTGCAAGGTGACAAACAGGAGTGCAACATTCAAGGATTGAAATGGACACACGCCAAATTCGGATGAAAATGAACTTTGGCGGGTAACGCTGTCATATCACGAGCCAATTTTGCGTGTTTCTATGTTTACTCACTTTGCTGGGGAAGTTCGTGTAAGCCAAATCTGCGTGGATTTAGCGCAAATACGCAACTCGTGAGTCCTCATGCTATATATTAAATACAGCGTGTTGCGCAGAATCTGCGCATTTCTGGCTTGCTTGAAAACACACACGTCACTAAGCAACAAGTAACGGTAACAACGCGCTTGTTCACTTGCACTGAAGCAATAGCGAATATTAAAAAGCATTTGGTTAACAGAAAAGACACTGTTATTTCCCAACATCCTACATGTTCTGTGCACTGTATTGATCTGTCACACTAAAACACATTTTTGGTAAAAAAAAAAAAAAAAGGCAGTTAAAATCGATTCCCTATTTTCGTTTTCGAAACTTGTGTTGGTTGATCCGATCGATTGTGCAATCGATTTTCGAACGTAAAGTGACAGCCCTAGTAACAATGTGTTCAGTAGTACATAAACAGTGCAATCCATGTGTAGTGGGTGCGTGGTTCAGCGAAGTCTGCAGCAGGAGAGCAGGGGCGGAGCCGAGCGGTAAGTAAGTGGGTCAAGTGCAAAATGACGAACACCTGTTTCTGATTGCAGTGATTGGCGTGGGGAGACCGGATAAAAGCCAGTCAGGTGCGAGAGTTGGAGAGAGAGAGAAGGACTGGGATCTTGTGCACGAATGGACTGAGTTTATGAAACCTTGCTGAAGGACTATTCTTTTCTTGAGTGCTATAGTTTACCTATGGTGAAGGCGCTGCCGCGCAACTTTCTATTCCTGTTTGTTTTTTCTGAATAAAAGTGTACAAGACCCAGTCACACCGACCTCTGTCTTCTTCCATACCCACGATACTGAACCTGAAGATCGTTACACTGGTGCCGAAACCCGGGATGGAAGAAGGAGCCACCGACAGATCATCTCCGTCGCCACTTGAGGACATCATCCATGCGCTCGCGGGACTCAACCAGGAACAACATCGGGCTTTGTTGGATGTAAAAGAGGAGCAGGAACGGCGGTTCGAGATGCTCCTCAGGTCCCAAGAAGAGGACCGCGAGCTGTTCCGTTGTATCGTTGGCAGAAGTCACACAGCTGATGTCACAAATTCTAACTGAATCTGAATTCAACAGTTTTGAGTCTGCTGTTACTTCTGAACTACAACATGCCAGAAAATGTGAATTGAGAGAGGGAGTTGTGAAAGCGTTGAAGAACATTGTTGGACCTAAAATTGACTGGTCGAAGATCACTAGTTGTTTACAGAAGAAGGGTGAAACTGTTAGTGAGTACACTCAAAGATTTTGCCAGTCAGCAGCAGCATACAGTGGTATAGCTGACACTTCAGAGAAGGTGCTAGAAGATAATGGTCCCCTAGTTCTCACATGGTTTGATGGTCTGTTGTCAGAAAATAGAAAAGCATTGCCTTTCTTAGACTTAACATGGTCCACTAGAACCATACAAAACAACTTAGACAGTTTGGCTGCATGGGAAAGAGACTCTGGTGTCAAGGAAAGAGTAAAAATTGCAACAGCATCCTTTGAGGTCAACACAGAGAATCAACAGAAACGCAAATGTCCTAAGAGAGAGGGAAGTAGTTGTTATTATTGTGGTAAACATGGACATTGGGGAAAAGAGTGTAGGAAAAACAAAAAGAACTTTAAACAAGTTAACAATGTTACTCAGCTCCTACTCAGTCTGCTTGCTACTCTGAAGCAGCCCCTCCCCTCATCATTAAACAGGGGCAGCTGGTTGACGCGTTAACCATTTGGGCTGTGAGTGCTTAATTTCCCCACTAACTTGCAACAGAGATAAAAAACTTCTGTTTTTGTTTAATAGAACAAAAGGAAAGTGACTATCTCAGTTTTTTCTTTGGGGGACACTGGTTAAAGTAGACTCACAGCCTTAAATGTTATTTTACAGCACAGGCCTTTCATCATTAATAGTGTTAGGTCAGACTGTAAACGTAAAAAAAGCCCTCTTGCAGTGTCCACAATAATGCAGAATATAGTCTTACACCTTACAGTCTTGCACCTGTCACGAATCCGTCCTCATGTATGATGTCTGCTATGACTGAAGTTTTGTTAGAGGATGAAGGAGAAATTACTACAGACGAGCAGGTTATGCAGTAACGTCCATCACGGAAGTGTTAGCTTCAGGACGTCTTCCAAATCATTTTTTAGCTCAAGCTGCAGAACTAGTAGCCCTAACGAGAGCATGCACGCTAGCTTCAGGATCAGTTGCTAATATCTACACAGATTCCAGATATGCTTTTGGGGTCATTCATGATTTTGGTGTCATTTGGCAAACCAGACAGTTTCTAACTTCTGCTGGATCCCCCATTAAGCATGCTGAATTAGTGAAAGATCTAATGTTTTCCATGAAACTTCAAAAGAAATTAGCAGTGATCAAAGTGAAAGCACATCTCACAACTAATACTACGGAAGCTAAAGGTAATGCTCTTGCTGATATGGCAGCTAAACCGGCTTGTTTCTATGCAACTGTACAAGTTTGTTCAGGTAGTGCAGCACAGAAGAAAATTATGCCTCATGAATCAATAATTGATCTGTACAAAGACGTTTTCCTCCATTAGAACCAAAGTGGCATGGGCCACATCAAGTGATGTTGATTACAGCAGCTGCAGTATTGTGTCAGGGAAGGAAAACCTGGACTAATTGTACACACTGTTAAGTGTTCCCCCACCAACAGGGATAGGTTAGGACACGGAACCAGTGAGGAGCCCCGGGAAGAACCAAACGCAACAGGCTTCGGAGTTAACCCTGGGGTGAAGTCTTCCCTCATAGGCCCTATCCTAGTCCATCCTTACCTCACTGTTCCTTAGGTGTCAAAGGTTTAAGAAATAGGGAAAGAGGAAATCAACAATAGCAGACTCAGAAAAGTTTACAACCCTAGTGTTTGTGTACTGTCTTTTGTTCCCTTTCAGTCGATAACGTCGGACGTAGTCAACGCGACTGAAATGGGATCACGCTAGGGAGCCTGTCTTCTTCGAGTACTATTGAACGAGCCAATGTAATTGGCGTGCGTGATTCGCATCACACACTCCGCCCCCGCGGCGCGGGTATAAATACGGAAGTGGATGCACGCACTAGTTGCCTTTCGCTTCGGAGCCGATCGTTTGATGTCTCTGAGAGTGCTGTTGTCTACAACGAGCGAGTGTGTCGGTGTTCTTCAGGAAGACTCTCCCAGTGCTGGTGTTCTACAGCGCGAGTGCAGCGGTGATCGCGAGCTTTGAGCTCTCAACTGCTGTTTTAACAGCAACAAATTTCTAAATGTTTGTGTGTGTTGATGGCTGGTTAGAGGGCGGAAAAGTGAGTGCTTCACTGTTTCAGTTCTCTGTTCAGTGTTGCCGCGGTCATTCCCCTGTGTGCTCCGGCACTGGTGACGGTCCTATTTTCTGAAAGAGCAACACGGGTGCGTTTGCGTCTTTTTCAAGATGTCATTCCGCCCGTGCGTTTCTGGGTGCGGTCGTTCCCTGTCTCTCTCTGATGGTCACAACTGTTGTGTCACGTGTTTGGCTTACAGCACGCTGAGACAGCTTTTGTGGACAGCTCATGTTTTCACTGTGGGAACATGACTGTCGCAGTGTTGAGGGCGAGACTCGCCTTCGTTCGCGGAGAGCGAGTCCCCATTACCATGCCCCACCCTCGGGTGCTGTGTGGGATGGGTGACCGGAGGATAGTGTTGGATGTCCCGCCCGGTAACCATTCCCTGTGGGCTCCTCACTCCTCCCTTCCACTGCAACCACTGGAGCCTCCTGTGTTGTCTGCTGGTCCATCTGTAATGGGTGGGCCAGCGGTTTCACTCGGGGCTCCCCTGGAGGACAGGACGCCGATTGCAGCATCGGAGGGTGAGCTGACTTCTAGAGATGATGACTCGGCTGCATTGTCTCCCTCCGGGAGTTCAATGTTGCCCGAGCCGGATCCAGAATTATCAGCTATGCTGAAACGGGCCGCCGAGGCTGCCGGGCTCGAGTGGAACCTCCACCGTGTCCCGTTCAGTCTCGGTTGGAATCTGGAGTTTGGTATCTTGGGGCGGGCCGCGCTGGTTCTCAGCTCGCCGCCCCAGTGCCTTTCTTTCCCGAAATGCATGGAGAGCTTGTCAGGTGGTGAACAGCATCTTTCTCTGCCAGAAACTGCCTGACTAGCTTTTCCCCCTCATTACCCTTGATGGAGGAACGGTGAAGGGTTGCGAGGTGTCCCTCCATTGGAGCGGTCTGTCGACACAGGTGCACCTGTGTCCGGCGGCCGCTGCCTTTTGGGGGGATCCTCGTCTCCCCCCTAAGGCCTGTGAGTTTCGTCTGCTCCGACGGGCAGAGCTTACAAAGCCTATGGGCAAGCCCCTTCCTCTTGCGTGCCATGGCGTTGCTGCAGGCTAGGGCACCCATGGCATGCACGAGGGTAATCCAGACCGTGCGCTCATAGGTGAGCACCGCACTGCATCCGACCTCACCCTCCGGGGTACGGGTGTCGTAGCGTGCGTGATCGGTCTGGCGATGTCCACCTTGGTGGTCCAGTAGCGCCTTCGTTGGCTCAGCCTGGTTGGTATGGCGGATGCGGACAAGGTTCGGTTCCTGGTCTCCCCAATTTCCCAGGTTGGGCTGGTCGGCGACGCGGTGGAGAACTGCATCAAACAGTTCTCTGCCGCTCAAGCGCAGACGGAGGTCATCCGGCACATCCTGCCCCGGTGGCCAGCTGCTGCTTCCAACCGCCGCCGGTGGCAGCTCCTCCGCCTGCTCGTCGCCGTGGGCGTTCTCCGGCCGCCGCTCCTGCTGGCCCTCCGCAGCAGCCTCCACCCAGGCCTCAGCATGGAGCCGGCCGCAGTTGAGACTCCCAGCCCGCTCCAGGCGCTGCCAAGCCAGGTGGCAAGCGACAGCGAAAGCATTCCGGAGCGGGCCGCCCAGGAATGGATGAGATGCTCTTGGAGTGGCACGATCACTCCCTCCCCCCGGGTGAGGGCCGGGTGGAGCCTTTGTTTGTGTGTGTGTCTGTTCCGCCGCTGGCTCCCTAAAACAAAAAAAAACAAAAAAAAGCGGAGCAAGCGGTACCCACACTTCAAGGAGAGAGCAATTTCATCTGTTCCTGGGTCCCAAGAGGGCCAGTCTGGCGGGTGTGACCCTGTATAGCCTTACACCCCTCAGCTCCCCCTTGGTCGCCAGCAGGCAGCTTGGTGCGTTCGAGGACCCGGTCATCCGCCTTCTCACGCGCCCCCTGCCGCTTGTGGAGACAGGTAAGTGTTGCACAGCACACTAACACCACTCTCTCTACTTTGCTGCCCCACCTCAGGCTCGGCTACCCCGCTCAAGTCAGTGATAGTCATCACATTAGGTGTTGAGCAGACGTGCTCCTGAAAATTCAGTGATATTCATCACACCGAGTGTTGAGCAGTGCTCCTGACTTGTGCGTGCTTATCTTATCCTGCTGGCGAAGGATTTGATATAGCCGCTCCTCCAGCCGGTACGAAGGCCAGTGTAAACTCGTTCTTCGTGCTACTAGGGGGTGGGTCGTGACCATCTTGGCCCAAGATTGGTCTGCAGCTTTGACCTGAAAGACAGGTGCTTCAGATCTCTACCTCCCGCACCGCAGGCCATCCTGTGTGTTGCGTCTAAGGGTGGAGTATCAGTACAGTGTCCTTCCCCTCGAGTGCTCCAGAGCCCGTTGGGTCTTCAGGTCAACTGGAAGAGAGTAATCTCGCCCACGGGCTGAGTATCTCTTTTCTAGTTTTGGAGAGGTACTCGGTCCAACATGTCTCTCCAATGAGAATGTGTTCAGCTGGTGTTGAAGTGAGAAAGGGTCCCACTGAAAGAACTTTCAGAGGCTCCTGGGGTATATGGTAGTCGCAGCCTTTGGCTCCCTCCATATGTGACCGCTTCAGCGCTAGCTTCACGATCGAGTCCCGAGGTGACCGTGGCAGAGCAGCTCACCCTGTGTGACTATAGTTCATCCCGGTCTGCTGCCAAACCCTCTTCAACAGAGGGGCCATGTACAAAGGGCGTGTTTTAACGGGGGCCTGGGCGACCCCCGACTACACGGGCATTCGTGCCTCGAGTTGTTAGACATTGCGACCGTTGCGCAAGCTTCCCCTGCATGTCACAAACTCACCCGTCACCTCCTCCTTGGAGTCAGACGCTTCTGAGGGCGCCTTGTTCCACTCCTCCCGCTTACTCAATCGTGTCGCCATCGAGCCTCACGACAGTTATAGCCAGGGCAAGTGGAGACTCTATCCCCTGGGTCCGGCTGGGTCATGACCATTCCGGGGCCGCTCAGTTGCCCCCCCGGTTTGATTTTTCCGCCAGTGTTTGGGTAAACCGAGCGGACTACCCTTGGACAAACACTGGGACTCAGCTACCCCAGGGGCCCGCAGAAATGCGTTTAACCCCAGTGAGCCTTCTAAAAGTGACTGCGACTCATGGTCGCCTTGCGCCTGCAAGTCAGTGAAATCATCACTCTTCATGTTGAGCAGAATTGCTCCTGAAACTCAGTGAAGTTCATCGCACTCAGGTGTTGAGCAGCAATGCTCCTGTAGCTCAGTGAGTCCATCACAGGTAGCTCAGTGAATTCATCACACGCAGTGCTGAGCAGAAATGCTCCTGGTGCTCAGTGAAGTTCCTCGCACTCAAGTGTTGAGCAGAAATGCTCCTGAAGCTCAGTGAGTTTATCACACTCAGGTGTTGAGCAGTAATGCTCCTGAAGCTCAGTGAACTTGTCACACTCAAGTGCTGAGCAGAAATGCTCCTGTCGTTCAGTGAAATTCTTCGCACTCAAGTGTTGAGCAGAAATGCTCCTGAAACTCAGTGAGTTTATCACACTCAGGTGTTGAGCAGGAATGCTCCTGAAGTTCAGTGAACTTGTCACACTCAAGTGCTGAGCAGAAATGCTCCTGTCGCTCAGTGAGGTTCTTCGTACTCAAGTGTTGAGCAGAAATGCTCCTGAAGCTCGGTGAGTTTATCACACTCAGGTGTTGAGCAGGAATGCTCCTGAAGCTCAGTGAACTTGTCACACCCAAGTGCTGAGCAGAAAATGCTCCTGTCTTTTGCGCCCGTCACTTGCACCTACGTGCCATGTCAGGAGAGGAACAGGTCTTCATAGTTGCCCCTTATTGGCCCAACTAGACCTGGTTCCCTTCAACAGCCTTCCTGACTTCCCCTGGAAACTCTTTCGGGGATGGGGCACGATGGCACACGCGTTCTTCCCCCGGAGATTCCGGGCGGTCTTACATCTGAACGCGGAGGTTCAGGTGGCTATCACAAGAACATGTGATAGTTACCATCACTTCTGCGAGCACCCCCTAGAATTGGGTAGCGTGCTTACGCCTTTAGAAGTGGAACCTAGTCGTTGAGTGCGTCTTCTCTCCTGAGGAGATCCTGAAAGCTTTCGATCACTTCAGTGCTCTCTTTCCTGCAAAATGGGTTGCAGTAGGCTGTTTTCCTAAATCACCCTCAAAATGATGTTGCCTCGGTGTTTAAACGACGCTCATCGTGTTGCAGAAGTATGCAGAAGCACGTTCTGGTCGTCAGGTTCCTGAGGAGCAAGGTCTTGTAAATCCTTGTGTCCCTCTTTATCCTCTTGGGCCTTGTCCCTGGTGCGACTGCACTGCAGAGACCGCCCCTGAGCCACTGCAGGTAGTGAGTTAAAAATTCTGTTATATCAGTTCTCCTGCTCGCGTGGTCTCTACTAGAGGGTAGGGACTTGCTCGCTTTCGGTCAACGTATTGTGCCTGGAGTCTGGGCCGGCTAACTCTCACAAGCTGAGACCCCGGCTCGGATTGTGCCCAAGGTTCCTACCTCTCCCATAATAGGAGCAGGTGGTGAGCCTGCAAGCGCTGCCCTGGAGGAGGCAGATCCAGCCCTGGCTTCTCTGTCCGTTCGCTTGGACGTGTACAGAATGCAAGTCATAGACCTCAGACCAGCTCTTCAAATATCTGTTGGAATTCAGCAGAGAGGGAAGGCTGTTTCCATGCAAAGTTGCACTTAGTGCTTGCCTTCATTTCGGCAAAGATCCGAGATGCAACATGTCCACTTAGGTGTTGAGCTCCTCTATGATGAGTGTAAAGTGCTCCGCCTGGGCGTTGACGATATACTTTGCTAAACAGATTCTAGAGTTGGGGGCTGGACGACACCTGGTTGAACCGCTGCTTCCCGTGGGCTCCCTTCTCATGAAGCCAGTTTCACCGTGAGCCCGGTTCAAGTGTCGGCTTGCTGCGCCATTCCCCTCCTATGGACTGGATACGTGCGCTTTTCTACTCCAGTTGAGTTCCCTTAAAATTGAACCCTGTTGAGTTCCTCCACACCCCTCCGACGTCGGACGTGCGGAACGTCTGGTGTTAGGCCTACCACTCGTAAGCAGTGTGGAACCTGTGTTAGGCTGGGTCCATATGTTGCGGTGCCTTCGGTGACCCCATATGTGTATTCTTCCACGATACGGCTCCCTGCGGTGAGCCCGTGTCTTCCCTCGGCAGAGTCTCTCTGCCGTCACTGTCCGGTGTGTCTCCCCCCGTCTTAGGCTGGAGCCACCCCAGTGACATTCCATATGTTAGACTGCCCGGTTTCCGCCCAGTTCATATGTGTATTCTCCACATTACCTCCCTCTGGGTTGGATGTGGCTTCCGCAGCGTCCCTTCCTTCCAACGTACGGGGAACGCTTTCCCAGTGGTCCTGTAGGAGCAGCAGTGACTTCCCTGGCCTAAGCCCTGTCCTTCCCCGCCTTAAGTTTGCGGGGGCATCAGGAGGCTTTGGTTTAGGCACTGGAAGGTGGCAGCGTTAGTGGCGTGTTCAATGGTTGATCCCATTTCAGTCGCGTCGACTACGTCCGACGTTATCGACTGAAAGGGAACGTCCTGGTTGCGTATGCAACCCACCGTTCCCTGAAGGAGGGAACGGAGGACGTAGTCCCCTTGCCACTACCGCTGGACCACCGCTGACCCCGGGTTACTCTCGGCTCCTCAGCGAAAAGCAACTAGTGCGTGCATCCACTTCCGTATTTATACCCGCGCCGCGGGGGCGGAGTGTGTGATGCGAATCACGCACGCCAATTACATTGGCTCGTTCAATAGTACTCGAAGAAGACAGGCTCCCTAGCGTGATCCCATTTCAGTCGCGTCGACTACGTCCTCCGTTCCCTCCTTCAGGGAACGGTGGGTTGCATACGCAACCAGGACGTTTTTTTTCTTCCTTACTCTGTGCAGACACCACTTGATGACAGTCCGGGACCCATACACACCAACCTCCTCACCTGCGTATGAAGCCACAACCTCCAGAAAACAACTAGACCCACTGGCGACCCAACTATCACGAAAGAAAAAAATACACAACGCAGAGACTCACATACGAAACCTTCAGTCATCCATCAACATGATCAAGATTGTCGTACCAGTAACATCACAGACACTCTCGTTTCGCACAAGATAATGATCTTACAGAACAGAGTGGCCTTAGATTACATTCTAGCAACGGAAGGAGGAGCCTGCACCATCATCGGACCTGAGTGCTGCACCGGGTTAATGGATCCAACTTGAACAAAATCCAACAAGACATTCTTGATCTTTCAGCAAAATTACACCAGATGACTGAAGTTAATTTTTCATGGTTCGGAAACTTGATTGGGAAACCCTGGCTGTGGATAAAGGAAATAGCAATTCTGCTGTTATTTCTTCTAATAGCGTACTATCTATGCGTCCACAGTATCAAGTGTTTCATTCAACAAATGACTCACGCCCCTCACAAAGAAATGACAGTTCCTAACAGAAAAGACTATTACCCTTAAGAACTTCACGGACCCTAAATTTGCATGTTTGTTTCTGTGTCAGCATGCAATTGCAGAAACAGCAACACAGACGCATGAGCCTGTAATGATCACAAGTTACAAGAATTTAACTTTTAAGTGTCTAAATTTGTATTTTGTGAGAGTTATTTAGAACTCTCAAAGGGGGAAATGTAGGATTACAAATTTATTTAAATGTTTAATTTAGATTTCCAATACAATAGTATTTTATATTGAGAAAGTTTAGAAATGATGAGACCAGGAAATCTCTGCAAACGGTAGGGGTTCCCAGCGGGATATTCCTGACTGTCCCATCTCAGTACGAGAAGGCTAGGCTTTTCCTGTTCTCGTTGTTTACCGGGTGAAGAGTCATGCTGAGCAAGTTTGAACACCTGTTATTTTATTACTGAGACCATTTGTCTCATCTCAGTACGAGAAGTCTATGCCTTTCCTGTTCTCATGTCTCAGCTCATTTACATGCTTTGTTCATCACAATGTAATCCCTCCCCCTTGAAATGTATATAAACTACATGAGACCAGGAAATCTCTGCAAACGGTAGGGGTTCCCAGCGGGATATTCCTGACTGTCCCATCTCAGTACGAGACGGCTAGGCTTTTCCTGTTCTCGTTGTCTCAGCTCATTTACATGCTTTGTTCATCACAATGTAATCCCTCCCCCTTGAAATGTATATATGAACTCAATGTATACTGCCTTAGTTAGACTAGACTTCACTTGACTTGGGTACGGAGCAGACTACAGCAAATAAAGAATCCTGCTTAAATAAGTCTCCTGGTTTTCGCTTCTGAGTTTTTCTACACTGAAGAAGGAAGAAGTTTACAACACTCTCTAGAGAGAACCAAGGTTACGTTAGTAACCGAGTACGTTATAAACAGAATCTCTGCTAGGCTACACAACCTCTATTTACATAATTTAATTAATTATAGACTTTCTCAGGTGAGATCTTCAGTCAATCTTCAACCACCATGTGACCATCTGTCCCCCAGATTACATTCACTGCCTTCCTCTCCATGAGATCATCTCACATAACTTTTGTAGGTAATACATTCTTAATGCAGAGGACCTGTTCCTGCTGCTTTCTTTCTAAGGAATGGCTTTGATTTGTTTATCCTTAAACCCTGTCAATCAATATTAACCCATATTCATGTTGACAAAGATGACCATCCAGATCTGTACTTTTCATATTTACCTCTGGATGATGCAAGCATACTCTATCTACACTGTAGGCCAACTATTGTCTTATTTCTATTATTAAGAATTTTAGGAGAAACAAAAAAAGTTGATACTTAAATGAAACACGAAACCCATTAAAGTCTTCTGCATGATGAATGAGCAATCTCTTGAGTCTGAGGGGCCGCTCCTTGACAGTCGATGTCTTCAAAATTAGCCAAACAAATTAAAATGTTTCATTAAACTTTATTGAAAGGTTTGTCCAACTTGCAGTGCTATGTTTCATTGGTGCCTCCAAAAAAACTGTGGCCAAACTACTTCCTTTACAGTTAATTACAGTTGCTGGAAACCATGAAAAGGAAAACTTTAAAAGTATGTAAAATTTCACATTTCACTTTCATTTAACACCTTACAGACATTGGAAAGATACAGTATCAGGCAGTGCTGTTGAGCAATGTGATGTCAAGTCAAGTCAAGTCATCCTCCTTTATATAGCGCTTTTAACAATGTAGATTGTTTCAAAGCAGCTTTACAGAGATAAAGATATAATTTAAGGTAACAGAGATTGGTTTGGTTTTATAGTGGCTCTTGAAAAATGTTTTTTCCAGCTAAAGTTAGTTTTGATTGATTCACTTCCATCTAAATGATAGTTTGTTATTAAATTAGGGGCCGCTAAGACGACACCTTTCTCTCTAAACAGACTTTAAACGTGAACCTGTGATAGACGCTGATGGCGTTCACATGCGCATTAAGAATTGATTCTATAGTTATGTGCGTTTGAATATATGTGCGCAGGTTTATAATTCCTTACAAACCATGCCTAAACAAACTACTTGTCTATAAATTTTGATGCAGAATTTTTATTTTATCTTATCACTTTGGGTAGGTACGCGAACCGAAAAATTCCACAACTCTTTATCTGTAGAGTGGTATAGGGATCCTCCATAGGGAGAGGCTAGTTGGCACTTCAGCACTGCATTGTCATCGGGTCCAGGTGAAAGTCCTTCGTCAGATCTGGAAACGGCCTGGATCCGGCAGGCTGCGGGAAAACTTTGGGATAAACAAAGACACTAAAATTAGCGTAGATGCCATTCTTCTTATGATGTAACGAGTACATCAGGATTTGAGGGAAGTGTTCCCAGTTCCGGCTGACCTAATCTAAGCAGTCTAATATTAAATTATAGAAGTCTATAGAGTGTTATGTGAATGCTAGGTCAAAGAGATGTGTTTTTAGTCTAGCTTTGAACTGACAGACTGTGTCTGCTTCCCGGACAATGTTAGGAAGATTGTTCCAAAGTTTTGGTGCTAAATAGGAAAAGGATCTACCGCCAGCAGTCGATTTAGATATTCTAGGTATTATCAACTGGCCGGAGTTTTGAGATCGCAATAGACGTGAAGGACTATAATGCGTTAAGAGCTCGCTCAAGTACTGCGGAGCTAAACCATTTAGTGCTTTGTAAGTAATCAGCAATATTTTAAAATTTATACAATGTTTAATAGGGAGCCAATGCAGTGTTGACAGAACCGGGCTAATATGGTCGTACTTCCTGGTTCTGGTAAGAACTCTAGCGGCTGCGTTTTGGACTAGCTGTAGTTTGTTTATCAAGCGTGCAGGGCAACCACCCAGTAGAGCATTACAATAATCTAGCCTTGATGTCATGAACGCATGAACTAGTTGTTCCGCATTTGTCAATGAGAGCATATGACGTAATTTAGATATATTTTTAAGATGGAAAAATGCGGTTTTACAGACACTAGACACATGACTTTCAAATGAAAGATTGGTATCAAAGAGCACACCCAGGTTCCTAACTGACTTAACAGAGCAGCCATCAAGTGTTAGACGGTATTCTAGGTTATTACGTGTGGAAGTTTTTTTTCCAATAATTAGAATCTCTGTTTTTTCAGAATTTAGTAGTAGGAAATTACTAGTCATCCAATTTTTAATATCAACTATGCATTCCGATAATTTTGTGAATTGGTGAGTTTCGTTAGGTTTGGAAGAAATATAGAGCTGAGTATCATCAGCAAAACAGTGAAAGCTAATTCCATGTTTCCTAATGATATCTCCTAAAGGTAGCATGTAGAGAGTGAACAGCAACGGGCCTAGTACTGAGCCTTGTGGTACGCCATACTGAACTTGTGATCGATAAGACATCTCTTCATTTCCTGCTACAAACTGGTAGCGGTCAGATAAATATGATTTAAACCATGCTAATGCAATTCCACTAATGCCAACATAGTTTTCTAGTCTATTTAAGAGAATGTTGTGCTCAATGGTGTCAGATGCAGCACTAAGATCAAGTAATACTAATAGAGAGATACAACCACGATCGGATGATAAGAGCAAATCATTTGTGACTTTAATGAGGGCTGTCTCAGTGCTATGGTGCGATCTAAATCCTGACTGGAAATCTTCGCAGATACCATTTCTTTTAAGAAACGAACACAGTTGTGAAGATACTGCCTTTTCTAGTATCTTTGACAGAAAAGGTAGATTTGAGATCGGCCTGTAATTGACTAATTCTGTAGGATCGAGTTGCGTTTTTTTAACAAGCGGTTTAATCATAGCCAGCTTAAAGGTTTTTGGTACGTATCCTAGAGACAAAGATGAATTAATGATGTTAAGAAGAGGATCTATGACTTCTGGAAGCATCTCTTTCAGTAGTTTAGTCGGTATAGGGTCTAACATACATGTTGTCGATTTAGATGAATTAACGAGTTTGCAAAATTCTTCCTCTCCTATGGCAACAAATGAATCAAATTTTACCTCGGGGAGACTATAATGCACTCCCTGATGTGATGCTGTAGTAGACGGTTGCATAGTTATAATTTTGTCCCTAATATTATCAATCTTATTAGTGAAGAAGTTCATAAAGTCATTACTGCTGTGTTTCTTGGAAACTTCTGGGCTTGAAGCTTTCTTTTTCGTTAGTGTTGCCACTCTTTCAAATAAATACCTTGGATTATGTTTATTTTCTTCTAATAGGGTTGAAAAATAAGCAGACTTAGCAGCTTTTAAAGCCTCTCTGTAAGCAATCGAGCTCTCCTTCCATGAAATTGGATGTGAATAATGTCACATCAACCAGTTAAGAATGACAAAAAACAAACATTTCATTTTCTTTCTTCATCAAGAACATGCATATGCATACAACTATGTCTTTTTGAAAAATGAAGTCTATCAACAATGCTAAAATAGGCACTTGAAATTCTAGAAATATTAGTCAAGAACAAAAGTGAAAGATTTCCTCATAGCGGAGGAATTTTGTTATTCTTTACACGAAATGTATCTTGAAATATGATGCTGGGTGGATTATCCTTTTTGTCCTAAATACAATAACAGGACAGCACCATTAACATACCCTGTCAAACAGAACTTAAATACACATAAACGTGCGTCATTTAAATAGACATAAGTCATAAGTCACCGAAAGTAATTGTATATCTGATTCATTAAATGCTCTGGTCGATAAACTGAATTCATTAAGTGAATTATTCATTAGAACGCTTCAATTGTTAACTCCAATATTTTCTCTTTTTTTCTTATTTTTATTCTTTAAAATAACTGGATCATAAAAGTTAATTGCTTGTGAATGAGACTACACTTATAGCACAGTACAAGGTCTTTTATCTAATCACATGATTTCGGTCGATGTAGATTGAAACACTGTCTAAAGAATTGGAATATTTATTAAAATACTTAAGTAAAATACTTTATTTGTTTTATGTTATCTCTGAAAATGGAACCTATGACCTTGGCATTGCTATTGACATGCTTCACCAGCTACAGGTATCAACATTTGACCAACTTTCTTAAAGGAGCTGTATGTAAGAAATGTATTTCAATTAATCATAAAATGGCCCTGATATGTCACTAGACATTAAGAAATCATGTTAATTTCAAATAATTATATCAGTGACAACAGTAGTCCGGCCAGGATATTGTCATTTAAAAAGTGTAGTTGCAGCCCTCAACTGATGTTGATGTTGTCATGTTGTGTTTTGGTCTGGGGTGTATTCCAGAAAGGTGGTTATGTGACTTACCCGGGTAAGTTTAGGAGTAAGTAAGCGGATAACCTCTGCTTTCGGTTCCAAAAACGGAGGTAACTTTCGGGTTATGTAAGTAACCATAGCAACTGACTCTCTGAGGATAACCTGCTCCGGAGCAGGTTATGTTGCAGGGTTAGTTTGTTTCAGAGACGTTTCCGAGTATGGCGTGCCCTTTTGATGAGGATCCTGTGGACGTAGAAGCACAGATTATACGGGGGTTTTTTGCCGTGAGAGGGTGATAAGACTACGTATCGATGTCTTTTCTTATCCGAACGAATATTTGCAGGAGCGCTATCGTTTTTCTAGGGAGTCGTTAATTTATTTAACAAACCTACTAAAACCACACATCTCAAACGTGACAAACCGCGGGTCAGAGCTTAGCGCCAAAAAAATTCTTTGTATTGCTCTGCGCTTTTTTGCTACGGGGAGTTTTCTCTACAATGTGGGCGATGCAGAGCATGTGGGAAAGGCAACTGTGTGTAGGGCTGTTCGTACAGTATGCATTGCACTCAAACGATTCCTACACACTTTGTGCAGTTCCCTGGCCATAAACCACTGAGGGTCATTAAAGAGGAATTCCACAGAGTGGCAGGTTTGTCTGTTCTATGATATTCTATGACAGACATTTTAGTTACATAGCACTACTTAATCCATATCCATACTGTATAGAGTCACAATAATTTTAAATGTTTCTAATTATATAACTTTCAATTTCAGGGTTCCCAAATGTGATTGGGTGCATTGATGGAACCCACATTCCCATTATAGCTCTTTCAGTCAATGAAGGACACTATGTTAATAGGAAGTCAATCCATAGCATCAATGTGCAGGTGACAATAGATTTTTTGGTTGGTAAATGTTTGGGTGTTTAAACCATTAAATCACCCTCATTGCTGGTCCCCACTAACTAGGTAATATGTGATTCAACCCAACTCATCACTAATGTTGAAGCCAATTGGCCAGGGTCTGTACATGATGCCAGAATGTTTAGGGAGTCATCATTGTACCATACATTTCAACAGGGTATGTTTTGCCTTACACAATGTTTTTTTTTTTCCAAATGTTTTTTCATGCAATTATACACTTTAACTACCTTTATAGGACACTTCAATGGTTACTTGACACCCTACCCTGAACCTGAGCCGGGACCACACAGGTAATCTCGATGTTCCTCTTTGACCAGAAAGCTGTGAAACATTTGCTCGATGTCTGCCATCACAGCATAGGAGTCAGATCTGAAGCGGATGACCACACCTATCAGGCTGTTGTTCAGGTCTGGGCCTTTAAGGAGAACTTGATTTAAGGATATGTTGTTGTATTGAGCACTTGAATCAAACACTATCCTGATCTTCCCTGGCTTTTGTGGCTTTTGTGGGTGATAAATGCCAAAACTTGGTAGATACCAACATTCCTTGTTGTCTTCAAGAGGGGGAGCAATCTCAGCATGTCTTTTTTTTAACATTGTCTCCAAGAATTCCACATAATGGTCTTTCATGTCCGTCTTCTTTTTCAGAGAACGACGAAGTGATAATAGATGACTGACAGCCTGGTCTCGGTTATTAGGCAAACGCTCTCTGGGACAGCGGAATGGGAGTGGAGCCACCCAACTGTTTGCTTTGTCTTTGGTAAATTCGTTGTCCATAATATCCAGGAAAGCCTCATCTTCTCCAGATAGTGCGAGCATGTTGTCTTCTTTGGTCTGTTTGAAGATATGCTTCCCAATGTCATGAGCTCGTTTTGTGCTCCTTATGAGTCTGTGTTCTTCACCTCTAAACCTTTCTTTAGAACAGATGCTGTTTTTGCAAGGTGTGTGAAAGCTGGGCCTGCCGTTCTCAAGCACACTAGTTTTGAAAGTGCTCACCGTGGGTTTGTGAGCTCCACCGAGGCACACATCTCCTACAATCACCCATCCCAAGTCGAGGAGTTGGGCATATGGAGCATTGTGAGGACCATTGCGCTGTTTCCGGACCTTGTGCGCACGGATAAGATCTCTCCCTATAAGAATGAGAATGTCAGCTGCGGGATCCAGTGGAGGTATCTGAGAGGCAATGGCTTGAAGATGAGGATGGTAAGCAGCGGCTTCAGGAGTGGGAATCTCCATTCTGTTATCAGGGATCGAATTACACTCTATGAGTGTTGGAAGCCTCATTGATACTTTCCCATCCGAGGATTCAACCAAAAAGTCTTTTGCTCTCCTCCCACTAGTATCAACTGTGCCTGAGCATGTTCTCATTGTGTAAGGGAAGACTTCACCTTGAACATTGAATATACGAAAGAAGGCTGGCCTCGCTAAAGAGAGGTTACTCTGATCATCCAACATTATGTACATACGCTTCTTTTCTTCAGAACAACCGTCAGGGTAAACATTGACTTGGCAAATTTTTTAGCATGACTTTCCTTGTAACCCTGCTCCACATACAGGTCCTTCTCAAAAAATTAGCATATTGTGATAAAGTTAATTATTTTCCATAATGTAATGATAAAAATTAAACTTTCATATATTTTAGATTCATTGCACACCAACTGAAATATTTCAGGTCTTTTATTGTTTTAATACTGATGATTTTGGCATACTGCTCATGAAAACCCAAAATTCCTGTCTCAAAAAATTAGCATATCATGAAAGGGGTCTCTAAACAAGCTATTAACCTAATCATCTGAATCAACTAATTAATTATAAACACCTGCAAAAGATTCCTGAGGCTTTTAAAAACTCCCAGCCTGTTTCATTACTCAAAACCGCAATCATGGGTAAGACTGCCGACCTGACTGCTGTCCAGAAGGCCTTCATTGACACCCTCAAGCAAGAGGGTAAGACACAGAAAGAAATTTCTGAACAAATAGGCTGTTCCCAGAGTGCTGTATCAAGGCACCTCAGTGGGAAGTCTGTGGGAAGGAAAAAGTGTGGCAAAAAACGCTGCACAACGAGAAGAGGTGACCGGACCCTGAGGAAGATTGTGGAGAAGGACCGATTCCAGACCTTGGGGACCTGCGGAAGCAGTGGACTGAGTCTGGAGTAGAAACATCCAGAGCCACCGTGCACAGGCGTGTGCAGGAAATGGGCTACAGGTGCCGCATTCCCCAGGTCAAGCCACTTTTGAACCAGAAACAGCGGCAGAAGCGCCTGACCTGGGCTACAGAGAAGCAGCACTGGACTGTTGCTCAGTTTTGCATGTCATTCGGAAATCAAGGTGCCAGAGTCTGGAGGAAGACTGGGGAGAAGGAAATGCCAAAATGCCTGAAGTCCAGTGTCAAGTACCCACAGTCAGTGATGGTCTGGGGTGCCATGTCAGCCGCTGGTGTTAGTGCACTGTGTTTTATCAAGGGCAGGGCCAATGCAGCTAGCTATCAGGAGATTTTGGAGCACTTCATGCTTCCATCTGCTGAAAAGCTTTATGGAGATGAAGATTTCATTTTTCAGCACGACCTGGCACCTGCTCACAGTGCCAAAACCACTGGTAAATGGTTTACTGACCATGGTATTACTGTGCTCAATTGGCCTGCCAACTCTCCTGACCTGAACCCCATAGAGAATCTGTGGGATATTGTGAAGAGAAAGTTGAGAGACGCAAGACCCAACACTCTGGATGAGCTTAAGGCCGCTATCGAAGCATCCTGGGCCTCCATAACCCCTCAGCAGTGCCACAGGCTGATTGCCTCCATGCCACGCCGCATTGAAGCAGTCATTTCTGCAAAAGGATTCCCGACCAAGTATTGACCATTGTGTGCATAACTGAACATAATTATTTGAAGGTTGACTTTTTTTTTTGTATTAAAAACACTTCTTTTATTGGTCGGATGAAATATGCTAATTTTTTGAGACAGGAATTTTGGGTTTTCATGAGCTGTATGCCAAAATCATCAGTATTAAAACAATAAAACACCTGAAATATTTCAGTTGGTGTGCAATGAATCTAAAATATATGAAAGTTTAATTTTTATCATTACATTATGGAAAATAATGAACTTTATCACAATATGCTAATTTTTTGAGAAGGACCTGTATTTCTGTGCAGATGGACGTGGTCACTGTGGAGGTTGGTTCCTCTTGCTCCCCGCCTTGAGCCTCTGTTGGTGTGGCGGGTCCCTTTTGGAGCCATGGAGCTGGACCATCATGAAGAGCAGAGACATGGTCATGGCTATTGCATTCTGAACAATGGATAGTCACCCTGCAGTCTTTGGCCCTGTGGTCTGAAGAAACACAGCACTTGTAGCAGATAGAGTTCTCTTTAATAAACCTCTTCCTTTCAGCTAAAGACTGCATTCTGAAACCTCTGCATTTCAATAGTGAATGGTTCCTTTTGTGGAGGGGACAGTGTCTTGTCAGGTCAGCTGAACTGGTGTTGGAACTTAGAGACAAGTTTGATTCAACCTCTGTTTTGCTGGAAAAGATAGAAGGTCTGAATCTTGACTGCTTCATTTGGATTGTTTCAGCTTTAAGAGGCAATGTGTTAGAAGATTGAAAAGAGAAGCTGGGATCTGTTCTCATTTCAGCGTTTTCATTGACGAACTCAACAAAGTATGAAAAAGGTGGATAATGAAGAAGATATTGTTTTTTGTACTTTGTTCCCTTAACTACCCATGCTTCCTGAAGATTGTGAGGCAATTTTTCGACGATAGAGTTTATTCCCTTTGATGTGTCAAGGAATCCAAGACCAGGTAGATTGCCTTCCTCTTTTACTGCTTGCACTTCCAGGAGCAGATCTGCGGGTGCTTGCAGCTGATTGAAGTCTTTGTGAGAAATCTTAGCGAAACTCTCTAAACGTTTGAATAAAGATGCTTCGATTACCTCTGGGGAACCGTATTTTCTGTCTAAACGTTGCCATAAATGTCTAAGGCCAGCTTCAGGATCATGTGCATGGGCCGCTCTTATTCTCAGAGCATGCCGGAGGGATTCACCTTCAAGCCACTTAGTAAGCAAATCGATCTCTTCATTGCCTTTTAGATTTAGACCATTAATGGCAATCAGAAACGCTGTTTTCCAGGGTATGTAATTCTCTGGCTTGTTGTCAAATACTTTGAAGCTGCAAGTGAGAATATCACGGCGTGCAAGAAACACTGCAAGATCAGACACCTCGCTGGATCGAGGTACTGGAGCACTTGGCGAGCAGGTGTTTCTCACATGAGAGGGAAAGCAATTTGGCTGCCTTGTATGCTGATACCCCATTTGGTCATGTCTGCTTGCTGCATTTACAACGTTAGGAGTAGACTGGCTGATTCCAGGAATGTCTTTGTGATCTGCACTTGCTTGATCATTCTCTTTCTTCATACTCTTGTTCTGAGAAAAATGTATCCTAATGTATTCTTCTGTGCGTTCAGCAGCTAAAGAACTACCCCTTTCAGTTTCGTCGTTTGAAGAGATTGCGGCAGATTCCAACACCCTTGCTGCTGCGAGGGCTGCTTCAGCTTCTCCCTCCTCTTTCAGAGCATTCAGCGTTGCTTCAATCCTAGGCTTTTCGATCTCCATATCTATCTGGCGCTTTGCAAACTCAGCTCTTGTGCGTGCGGCCTCTGCCTTAGCGCGTGCTTCAGCTGCAGCTTGGCTTGCATTAGATTTATGAGAGCGACGTGAGGATGAAGTGTTGCTGGCTGAAGATTTAGCCTCTGACCTGGTTTCAAGCTTGGAAGCTTGGCTGTGTTTCGACGAGTGGGACATTTTGGTTCTTTCAGCAGATAGAGCGCATGTAGTCCAGTATTAAGCTCTCAATGTGAAGTCAATCTTTTCACTCTTCTGCCCTCAGCTTGTGTTTGCTTTTGCAGCGAGTTAAACAAAGGCTTAGTAAAAGTCGTAGACAGTTGTCAGGGTCAAACTTTCTTTACTGAAGCCCAATTTGTGAAACTGTAACACAAATGAACAATGATATCAAAAAAGTATATCTTACAATATTACATTCAGTTCACATAGATCAAAACAACATTTAAGATGCACATAAATCGCCTTTACATAACTTAGAAGATAGCTATACTAAGAAGGATAAACAATCAAGCATCACAATTATGTGCCATGGGTTACATTTAACATATCACATGTAAATCGGTCTCAAACATGTCTATAACCTATCAGAATACATGTAATCATATTTTACCACTTAGATTAGTCTTTAAACTTACAGATTGTGCCTTTTTCAAGAGCGAAACAAGAAGGATGGACGTGGATGCATCTCTACACTCTGCACCATGAGCTCTAAAATCCAAAATGGCTGATATATTATTAAAGGCGACGTACTACTTAAAGTGACCACAAGGTGTCAGTATTAACAAAGTAAACTATAATATAACCAAGGCCAGAATAGATTTCATTTTCAGGTCCATGCTCAAAAAGTGAATAAATAGATTATAACTAATGCATAGTTATAATTTAGTACTATAAAATTCCCTAAAAATACAAATGTTAAATAAAAAACATTATCAAACTAAAATATAGTACAATCATTTCATTGAAATAAAAAACGTCTCAGGTTACGTATGTAACCCTGGTTCCCTGATAGGGAAAGAGACGCTGCGTTTGAGACGCGGTGGGAACGCTCTGCGTGATACGTCGTGAAGCACGTGTAAAATCAGTCCAATGGAAGCCCGCTACGACATAGGTGACGTCATTGACCAGGAAACTATAAAGCACCCTTGAAATCAGACCGCGACAGCTTCTGAAAGGCCTGAAGCAAATCGATCAGGGCATGCAGGAAGTATGGCAGGCAAACGCAGCGTCTCGTTCCCTATCAGGGAACCAGGGTTACATATGTAACCTGAGACGTTCCCTTTCAAGGGAACTCGAGCTGCGTTTGAGACGCGGTGGGAACCCCATCCCCACTATGCCATAATGACAAATGCCCGTTCTGTGTGAAGTCCTGCGCACACTAAGAAGCAAGCAGCCTCGCCCCAGGAGTGGAGAGGTCAAGGTCATAGAACCTGACAAATGTATGCGGAGAGGACCATCCTGCCGCATTACAAACGTCAAGAAGAGAAACACCCTAAATTAAGGCAAAAGAGGCCGCCATACTCCGAGTAGAGTGGGCCCGCACAGCCATAGGTGAAGGCTGTCCGGCCGCTTCATAAGCCAATGAAATAGCCTCGACTATCCATTTACTCATAACCTGTTTAGATGCAGGGCATCCTCTCTTGAGTGACCCAAAACAAACAAATAGTTGCTCAGATTTACGCCAGAGGGCAGTTCTGTGAACGTAGGCATCTAAAGCCCGGACTGGACATAACAGGTTAAGCTGTTCCTGGTCTGGGGTATTAAAGGGTGGAGGATAAAAGGCCTGCAGCACTATTGGGCCCCCAACATTCAGTGGGACCTTAGGGATATAACCTGACCTGGGGTAGAGAAATGCCTTCACCATACCAGGTGCAAATTCCAGACATGAAGGAGCAACCGACAGAGCATGTAAATCACCAATTCTCTTGATAGAGGAAATAGCAAGGAGAAATAAAGATTTTAGGGTGAGGAATTTTTCTGAAACCTCCTCAATGGGCTCGAAGGGAGCCAAGGCCAGACCCTCAAGTACAATGGCCAAGTCCATTGCCGGTGCTCTAGAGTGCAGTGCAGGTCTGAACCTCAATGTACCACGAAGAAAGCGAGTGATTAAAGGATCTCTCCCAATAGAAGCACCCCCCAGAGGGGTGTGGTAGGCAGATATAGCCGCCACATAAACCTTCAAGGTGGAAGGAGATAATCTGGCAGAGAAACGGTCTTGCAGGAAATCAAGAACTGAACCAACAGGGCAGTTAACAGGATCTAAGCGACGTTCACCACACCAAGTGGAGAATAATTTCCATTTCAATGCATAAAGCCTTCTCGTGGAAGGAGCTCTGGATTGGAGGATGGTCTCAACGACCTCAGTCGAGAGACCGGATTCCCTGAGCCGGGCCCCTTCAGAGGCCAGGCCCACAGTTTCCACAATTCCGGCCGAGGGTGAAATATTGTGCCCCCTGCCTGGGACAACAGGTCCCTCCTGAGAGGAATCTCCATGGGAGAGCCGTCCAGAAGAGACACTAAGTCCGAGAACCAAACTCGGGTCGGCCAGTAAGGGGCTACTAGTAGCAGGCGAGCCCCTTCTCGGCGAACCCTCTCCAGAACCCCCGGGAGCATCGGTATCGGGGGAAAGGCGTACAGGTGCAGCCTCGGCCACACCTGCACCATAGCATCCAGTCCGAGAGGAGCTGGGTGCATGAGAGAAAACCACATGGGACAATGAGTTGAATCTAATGATGCGAAAAGGTCTACTTGAGCCTGACCGAACTTCTCCCACAGGAGCTCCACCACCTCTGGGTGAAGTCTCCACTCCCCGGGCCTCAGCCCCTGTCTTGACAGAATATCTGCTCCCACATTCTGTTTCCCTGGAATATATACTGCCCTGATTGACAGCAATCTCCCTTGGGACCAAAGGAGGATCTGATGGGCCTGTTTGCAAAGGTGTCGTGACCTCAGACCCCCCTGATGGTTGATGTAAAAGACCACCGATGTGTTGTCTGTGCGGACCAACACATGACGGCCTCTCAGGTCTGGCAGGAAATATTTGAGCGCTCGAAATACCGCCATCATCTCTAAACGATTTATGTGCCAGGAACATTTATAGTCCTGCCAAAGACCTTGCGCCGAGCGGCCACTCATGACCGCTCCCCATCCCGTGAGTGAAGCATCCGTCGAAAGCGTGACGCGTCGACAAGAAGCCCCCAGCACTGGGCCCTGGGCGAGGAATCAAGGTTTCTTCCACATGACCAAGGCACGAAGGCATAGCCGCGTGACCTTGATCCTGCGGAACGGATTTCCCCTCGGAGAAAACCCCTTGGTCCTGAGCCACCACTGCAGGGGTCTCATGTACAGAAGGCCAAAAGTAATTACGTTGGACGCAGCTGCCATGAGACCCAACAGTCTCTGAAACTGTTTTACAGTGAGTGACTGGCCTAGTTTCACATTCCTTATGGCTATGAGAATTGCAGAGATACGCGCAGGAGACAGACGTGCCTGCATTGAGGTCGAATCCCAAATTACCCCCAGAAAAGTGGTCCTCTGAGCAGGGAGGAGCACACTCTTCTTGGTGTTGAGCCGCAACCCCAAATTCTTTATGTGGGACAGAACGACATCTCGATGCCGAACTGCCAACTGCTCTGACTGAGCTAAAATCAACCAATCGTCGATGTAATTCAATACGCGAATGCCCTGGAGTCTCAAAGGAGCCAGAGCTGCATCCACGCATTTTGTAAAGGTGCGGGGTGATAAACCTAGCCTGAATAGAAGGACCCGATACTGGTAAGCTTCGCCCCCGAAAGCGAACCTCAGGAACTTCCTGTGATGAGGATGGATAGATACATGGAAGTACGCGTCCTTCAAGTCTATTGTGACAAACCAGTCCTCGGACTGAATCTGTGATACAATCTGTTTGAGTGTAAGCATTTTGAACTTGAGTTTCTGAACTCTGCTGTTTAAATGGCGCAGATCTAGAATAGGACGCAACCCTCCATCCTTCTTTGGAACAATGAAGTAACGGCTGTAAAACCCTGACTCTCTGCTGGGAGGAGAAACCCTTTCTATAGCTCCTTTTTGAAGAAGCGTCAGTACTTCCTGCTCCATAACCAGAGCCTGCTGTGAGTCCACTAATGTAGAGAGGACCCCCTGAAATCTGGGCGGACAAGAACCGAACTGAATTCTGTAACCCTTTTCTATTATACGCAGGACCCATGAAGAAATATTTGGCAGAAGTTTCCACGCTGCCAGAAATTCCGATAGGGGAACCAGTCCCTCGGGACTGGTCTCTGGATTTGATGGAACAATCATCTCGGTGCCCTGAAGCGGCGAACCGGCAGGGAACAACCGAACTGACCGTTCTAAAACCCTCCTCAGAGGATTGCACGGGAACGCTGACACCTCGGCGCCCTGAAGCGGCGAACCGGCAGGGAACAACCGAAGTGGCAACGCTGCGACTCTCTTCGGAGAATCGCCCCCCGGAGGGTGCCAAGGAGGGACGATTCCTCGGAACCGTTCCTCCCTGGAGGGGACCACCCTCAGAAGCCTGATAGCCTTGGCGTCAGGACTTCTTCTTAGACCCAGCTCTCTTAGTGATGACAGCCCTCAGATCCTGTCTACCTCTAACAGGCTTGGGCTGCGACCGCCACTCAGGAACCCCAGATTGAGGAGGAGCCCGAGCGGCGACGCTCTGTTTTTGCTGATATCTGTGTGTGTGTGCGGAGCTCGTAGAAGGACGAGACTGCTCAGGCTTTATGTTGCTTGCAGCCTCGGGGACACTGGACCGGCGAGGAAGAAACCTCTGAAACGCAGCCGCTTGTTTTTTGTTTTCTTGGAACCGATCGACAACACAATTTATAGCGTCGCCGAACAGACTTGATGGTGAAAGCGGTGCATCCAGAAGACCAGATCTATCTTTGTCTTTAATATCTGAAGGATTTAGCCATAAATGATGTTCCGTGGCCACCAGGGCTGCCATAGAACGGCCCACAGATTTGGCTGTTTCCTTGGTGGCCCGGAGAGACAGATCTGTCGTGCGACGCAATTCTCGAATTGCCTCAGCACTAACTTCCTCACAACTGTCCATGTCCCTCAGCAGGTCAGCCTGGTATGCTTGGAGAATCGACATAGTAAGTAAGCATGCCGCTGCCTGACCTGCTGCTGAATACGCTTTACCCACTAACAAAGATGTATTTTTTAAAGGTTTAGTGGGTAATGTCGGGGCTTTCAGAGAAGACGATGACTCGGGGGAGAGATAGCTTGCTAGCGTGTCTTCAGCACGAGGCATAGTCAAATAACCAAAGTGATCAATCCCTTGAACTTTACTATAGTTACTAGTCTGCTGATTATGCACTCTGAAAGAAGCCGGTTTAATCCACGATCTCGAGACCTCGGTGTGGAGATCGGGAAAAAACGGGAGTTCCCGACGAGGAGGTTGTGATCTAGATGGCAGATATCGTTCATCTAAAATACTTTTTCTAGATTCAACATCAACATCATCGGCTGGCCACTCAATATTTAATTTAGTAACAGCACGAGATAAAACCTCCCAAAGCTCCTCATCAGCAGGGGAATGAGCTGGCGAACACTCAATATCCCCCATATCAGCGACATCCAGATCCTCAGAACTGGATAGCCGCAATATTGGTGCCTCAGCCTGGGAAGGAGAAGCCGCAGAGCGGGCTCCTTCCTGGGCAAAGACACCGGATCCAGCAGGTAAGGGCTGAGAAAGGGCGGGGCCCGTCTCAAACCCCGCTACTAGATCCATCTGCTAACCCCAAGATGAAAGCCGACGCTGTGCCTCGGCAGCAGCGGGACCCGCACCTCGGGGAGCGCGAACCGAACCATCCTCCTCAAAGAACGCCCGGCGAGAGTGGAGAGTTTTCATAGACAAACTCATGCAATGCTCACAATCAGCCCCCTCGAGGACTGACTGGGCATGCTCCACTCCCAAACAAGCAATACACATACGGTGTGTGTCCACACCCGTGATATAACGAGGGCAGGGAACAGCACAACGCTTATAACTCTGCTTGCTCGCCATGGTGATATATATATATATATATATATATATATATCAAGGGGCTTGACAGACAACAATAAATAGACAAGGACAGATATATAGAGAGCGCTTGCTGAAGGTGCAGAAGCTGTCGCGGTCTGATTTCAAGGGTGCTTTATAGTTTCCTGGTCAATGACATCACCTATGTCGTAGCGGGCTTCCATTGGACTGATTTTACACGTGCTTCACGACGTATCACGCAGAGTGTTCCCACCGCGTCTCAAACGCAGCTCGAGTTCCCTTGAAAGGGAAACTGACATTTTTTAGGACACGATCAGTACCAGAGGGTTAACCCTGCCCATCTTGTTACCTGATTATTGGTTCAGTTGCCTCACCTGCTCTCCCTCATTACCTGCCTTGATTGCTCCCTATTTATTCTCCTTGTGTTTTCAGTCCTGTGCTAGTTTGACATCTTATGTACTGTTTGTGTCCTGCCCTACCTGATCCTGTAATCCTGTTTTGTTTTGTTATGAATAAAGCCCATATCTCTGCATCTCTGAGTCCTCTCCTCATCCCTTTACCCTAAACCCTGACAATATAATAGTATTCCATATATGATAAAATATATTTTAAAATCCAAAATATTTTCAAAATGTTTTTCGTTTTATTCTACTGTTTGCAAAATAAAAAGAATGTCTCGGGTTACGACTGTATCCCTTGTTCCCTGAGAAAGGGAACGATAACTGCATCGAATGACACTTTGGGGGAACCCCCTTTGCGTAACGCATCTGAAGTATGAATTAAACTAATCCAATCCTGATTGATGTTGCGTCATTACGATGTGATGTGCATACACAGTGATGGCATACACGGAAGCTGCAAAGGGAGGTCCAGACTATAAAACCTAATAAAGGTATGAGGGGTGGCCCATCCTGCTGCATCGCAGACTTCCTGGATCGGGGCCCCCTGAGAGGAGGGCTCTAGAGGACGTGATGCCTCTGGTTGAATGAGCCCTCACGGCCAAAGGTGAAGGCAAATTGCGCACCTGGTAGGCCATAGAAATAGCTTGGACAATCCAGTTGCTGATGGTCTGCTTGGAAGCGGGAAGCCCCTTCTTGGGGGACCCGAAACACACCAGCAACTGGTCTGACTTCTGCCATAAAGAGGACCTCTGAATATATAATTTAAGAGCTCTGACAGGGCCGAGCAGATGAAGTCTCTCCTCATCCGCCGTCACATTAAATGGCACCTTAGGCAAATAGCCTGGCCTGGGATGTAAGATGTCTTTAATGTCGCCTGGAGCAAACTCTAGGCACCCATGGGATATAGAGAGCGCCTGGAGATCTCCTACCCTCCTCAGAGAAAGTAATGGCCAACAGAAAACCACCTTTAGGGAAAGGTTCTTGGCCTCAGCCGACTCCAGTGGTTCGAAGGGGGCCTCGGCCAACTCTTTGAGAACCACCGCCAGGTTCCATGTGGGAACCCTGGTACGAGCCGCAGGCCTCATCCTCCAATCCCCACGGAGGAAAGGTACGACCAACTGCTGTCTCCCCAGAGGCCCATCACCCAGAGGAGCGTGGAAAGCCGCAATGGCAGCCAAGTACACCTTGAGTGTAGACGGGTTAAGACCAGCTGAAAAGCGATCTTGGAGGAACTCCAGAACTGAAGCTACTGGGCAGTTAACTGGATCCACCTCACGTTCGCTACACCAACTGGTAAAGACATTCCACTTTAAGCCATACAATTTCCTCGTGGAGGGAGCTCTAGAGCTGAGTATGGTCTCCACTAATCCCGCTGATAGGCCGGCCTCTAGGTACTGTGCCCACTCAGGGGCCAGACCCACAGTTTCCATAACTCAGGCCGAGGGTGAAATATTGTCAGCAGGTCCCTCCTGAGGGGAATCTCCCACGGAGGGCCGTCTAGGAACGATATAATGTCTGATAACCATACTCGGGCCAGCCACAACGGGGCTACCAGCAGTAGACTGATCCTGTCGCGGCGGACCCTCTCTAGAACTCCCGGGAGCAGAGCGAACGGGGGAAATGCATAAAGACACAGCTTCGGCCACGTCTGCACCATGGCATCCAACCCCAGCGGGGCTGGATGAGAGAGGGAGAACCACACTGGACAGTGGGTCATCTCTCGAGACGCGAATAGGTCCACTTCCACTGGGCCGAACCTCTGAGATATTGACTCCACCACCTCGGGGTGGAGTCTCCATTCCCCGGGCCTCAGCCCCTGTCTCGACAGGATGTCTGCTCCCTGATTTTGACTCCCTGGGATGTATGTTGCTCTTAGAGATAACAGTTTCCCCTGGGACCACAGGAGGATCTGATGCACCAGTCTGCATAGAGGGCGAGACCTCAGACCCCCCTGACTGTTTATATAGGCCACTACCGACATATTGTCTGACCTCACAAGGATATGATTGCCCTTGAGGTCCGGCAGGAAGCTCCTCAGAGCTCGGGAAACCGCCAACATCTCCAGGCAATTTATGTGCCAGGAGGAATGATGGTCCTGCCATAGGCCTGTCATAAAGTGGTCGTCCATGACAGCGCGCCAGTGAGGGAGGCGTCTGTCGAAACGGTTTTTCGGCGACATGGCGCTCCCAACACAGGACCTTGGGAGAGAAACCAAGCTTTCTTCCACATAGATAGGGAACTAAGGCATCTGCGTGTAACCCTGATCATGCGGAATGGGTTCCCCCTCGGGGAGAACCCCTTGGTTTTCAAACACCACTGCAGGGCCCTCGTGTGCAGCAGGCCAAATGGAATGATGTTGGACACTGCTGCCATGAGCCCTAACACTCTTTGAAAATGTTTCACAGTGACAGCTTGGCCTAGTTTTATCCTGGACACTGTGGCCAGGATGGACTTGATCCGTGCAGGAGACAATTGTGCCCGCATCGTGACCGAGTCCCACATCACTCCCAAGAACGTGGTTCTCTGGGCTGGTATCAACACGCTCTTTTTTGTGTTGAATCTCAACCCCAGGCTCTGGATGTGGGCGAGGACGACATCTCAATGCCGAACCGCCAACTCTTGTGACTGGGCCAGGATCAGCCAGTCGTCGATATAGTTGAGCAGGCTGATGCCCTGGAGCCTCAGCGGTGCTAGAGCTGCATCCATGCATTTGGTAAAAGTGCGAGGGGAGAGAGCTAGGCCGAACGGAAGAGCCCGATATTGGTACGCTTCGCCCCCGAAAGCGAACCTCAGGAACTTCCTGTGAGATGGGGGGATGGAAATGTGGAAGTATGCGTCCTTGAGATCTATCGTGACAAACCAATCCTCGGATTGAATTTGACTCACGATGATGGGGATAGTGAGCATCTTGAATCTGAATCTCCTCAGAGAACGATTCAAGTGCCTGAGATCTGTTATTGGACGCAACCTCCATCCTTCTTGGGAACTATAAAGTAGCGGCTATAAAACCCGGACTCCCTGTCTGGTGGAGGAATACGCTCTATAGCCTCCTTTACCAGCAGGGAGTTTACTTCTTGTTCCAATACCCGACCCTGCACTGGGTCGACTACAGTCCAGACCACCCCGTTGAACCTTGGTGGGCGGAAACCGAACTGGGACCTGTACCCCTTTTGAATTGTGCGCAGGGCCCAGGGAGAAATATTCGTGAGATTTTTCCATGCATCGAAATATTTTACCAAAGGAACCAGGCTCTCGAGCCTGGCTTCGGGTATCAATCGGGAATCGATCTCGACCCCCTGAAGCGGATCTCCGGCAGGGTTCGACCGAAAACGATTCTCGATGAGCGGACGTGATTGCTACCTGGCCGCAAGCCTATGGGGCAGACAGAGCGGTGTGCGTTCGCTGGATACCGATGTGTCCCGAAGCGCACTTAACGGCGGGATACAGACATCGACTTCCTGAGGGCACCCCAGAGCCAGTGCATTACAGTGCAATCAATGGAAAATTAGTCATCATAGCAAATGTAGCATGATGCTAGACTATCTGTCTATTAAAAAGCCATAGCCTCCACAACTTAATTCCTATGTTCCTCTTAAAACAGTCTTCGATGCTTTCTGTTATATGCATGTACTTATTTGTACACTGAAGAATAGAGGTGGAACGGTAAGTATTCGTATTGAACCGAAACGGTACGGGCGTCATGGTTTGTAGCATGAATATAAAAATAAATAGAACATGCGTGCAAATTGATTAATGTAATGCGGAACTACTTTATACGCGTGTTCTTTAGGGACATAATCTGAGATTTCAATGCTGGAATGTGCGTGTGTGTGTGTGTGAGTGTGTGAGTGAGTGAGTGAGAGAGAGGCGCGAGCGCGATCGAACAGTGGAAACAATGTTATTTTTGTATGTTTTTAATATCTCGTCATTTTGTTCATACAGGACATCATTCAAACGGGAAAGTGTTAACTTATATTTGTTTTGAGGGAGTTTCTTTCCTGTTTATCCTCGCCAGCCATAACCTCTGTCATTGTTCTGACAAAAGCTTAGTCTTCTCACATTCATGAAGTCTAATGACGGGTATACTGTAAAATCCAAATTTAACTGAAACTCCGGCACGATTTGAACATCTATTGACCCAGCAGGAGATGATCATTTTTCACTTTTTATCACGAAATTAACTTGTTTCAGCTTCTTCTTCTAATGTTTTGCCCACAGCATGCCCACAGAAATGGCGCCGGGTCTGCAAATGCCCGTATGTTGTGACGTCATGTAGGAACTATGTATATAATTGTATTGAGAATTAAGGAAGTGGCATGTCTCTATATAGACCCCTTTTCAGTTGGTAAACATGATGACGTTTTTATGTGGGCGGAGCTTAGGTGGAGGTAGAACGATCCATGTGGCCGCTTCACTAACGCTAGTTTGCAAGTTTTGTTAGCTTGTTTTTTAACAATGACGGGAGAAAACCAGATTTTATCTTAATGTGCAAGGTCACTCGCTGTCCAGGACCGCGATTGTTATTTGTAAAAGTAAATTTTAACGGACGGAACCAGATTAGCCGACCCATACACGCTCAGGCAATGGATGGACGATCGGACAGGATTAACGTTACCTTGGGTGAGTGGCCTGCCTTCTACACTGACCTGATAGAGAGACCGAGCGTAAAGACAAACTGAGGGCATATAAATCTTTAGACGCCTAGAACTATGTGATGAATGGTCTTGACTTGTGGCAACGTTACATTGCGTGGTCCTGCCCAGGCGCCAAGGCCAGAAGACGACGACAATGTAAAGAGTGACATTACAGTTAAATTTTAATGATGTGAATATTTTCTAGAAATAAAAATATTTTTTATTAATTAAAATTATATTAATTAACTATGTATTTGATTATTCTTTCTCACCAGGTTCTTCAAAAAGTCTATCACAATCAATCAAAACGGGGGGCGCTAGTGAGCTATGGGTCGATAGTTCGCACTCCCTTGCAGCTCCCGCAAAATTAGTATAAATTAGACTTTTTAACAATAACTTCTACATAAAAATAGTTTTTCTTACAAACTGGATTTGTTGAAGGCTTGTTGATACTTATCGGCTACAAGATGAAAGCGAGCTCGAAGTCACAAGCCTCAAAAAGCAAAAAGCAGAACGAGGCAGGCCGTATCGCACCGACCTCTCCTGACGACGATGTTCCGCCGGGCGAAGCTTCGCAACGGTCGGCAGATGCTACAGTCCTGGAAGCCATTAACTTGTTACGTTCAGAGCTGCGAGCTAACAAAGTTGAGATTTGCCAGACGATTGACACGCGCATTGAAGAGATGGCCACAACGATCAGAGGTGAAATATCTGCTCTGAAATCTGAAACTCAAGTCGCCATTCTGGCCTTGCAGACTACGTCCGCGCAACAAGGTTCTACTTTGGCCGACATAGAACGCTCAGCAAATCATTCTTCAGATACCATAACCAAACTTCAAACGGAGGTGAAACGCCTATGTACTGAGGTGAATCTTCTTGCAGACAAGTGCATGGATCTAGAGGCGCGATCTAGAAGACAAAATGTGCGAGTAGCCGGGCTGAAAGAAGGGTCTGCGAGGGGCTGAGATATTAACACTTGTTTCAGAACTCTTGAAAGACCCGTTGTCACTTGAGGATTGCCCGCTAGTGGATTGTGCTCACAGGGCTTTGCGTAAACGACCAGATGGCACCGAGCCGCCGCGGTCGCTTATAGTGCGGCTGCATTACTTTCGGGATGTGACAACGATCCTTAGGAAAGCTGTTGAACGAAAGGATCTTACACGCCAGAGGTGGCAAAGCGCAGAGCTGCGTTTAACAGAGCCAGAGCAATGCTTCGAGACAAGCCAGGACTGCGGTATGGGACAGTATTTCCAGCGAAATTGAAAGTAACTTTTAATGGCACAGAGACAGTGTTCACAGATGCGAAGAAAGCCGAAGAGTTTGCCGAGCTTCACTTTGGTTCGGGCCATGAGGATGCTGAAGACGGAGACTGCTAATAATGGCATTGTCGTGCTGGGTAACGAATAGCTGAGCGTTCAAGTGTTTACATTTACGGTTTGCCTTTAATTGAAGTATATGTCCATCTTTATTGAAGTTGGCTTCTGGTTCATTTTGAAATAAATAGGGTAGGATGGATCGTCCTTCCAGATTTTTATTTATCTCTTTTCACTTTTTTAATTTGTCAATAAGTCTAGTTTCTCAAATCTTTATTATTTTATATACTTTCTTTTTACTTCAAAATATATGCCTTTTGCGGGGCTGTTTTAAACTTCTATTGTTAGAAGGGTTTAGTGAGGAAAGTTAGTATGGTAAGCTACATGTTCATTTTTTGATATCTGGTTATTGCTGTTTTGTTTTGCTTTTTTCGTGACTTCCTTAGTGGGGTCGCGCCTTACTTTGAAGGGTTCTCTTAGTATAGGCAAGAGTATGTCAAAGGGAGGGTTGTTCTTTATAACACGCAATTGCGTGTTATAAAGTCAGAATTGTGAGATATGAAGTCAGAATTGCGTGATATAAAGTCGCAATTGCGTGTTATCAAGTCAGAATTGCGTGAAATAATGTCGCAATTGCGTGTTATAAAGTCAGAATTGTGAGATATGAAGTCAGAATTGCGTGAAATAAAGTCGCAATTGCGTGTTATCAAGTCAGAATTGCGAGATATAAAGTTGCAATTGCGTGTTATAAAGTCAGAATTGTGAGATATAAAGTCAGAATTGCGTGATATAAAGTCGCAATTGCGTGTTATAAAGTCAGAATTGTGAGATATAAACTCGCAATTGCGAGTTATAAAGTCCAATTCTATGGGGGAAAAAGACTGACTTTTTTCCTCTCAGAATAGTTTATATCTCACAATTCTGACTTTATAACACGCAATTGCGACTTTATATCATGCAATTCTGACTTTATAACACGCAATTGCGACTTTATATCTCACAATTCTGACTTTATAACACGCAATTGCAACTTTATATCACGCAATTCTGACTTTATATCACGCAATTCTGACTTTATAACACGCAATTGCGGCTTTATATCACGCAATTCTGACTTTATATCTCGCAATTCTGACTTTATATCTCGCAATTCTGACAAATTAAGTCAGAATCGTGAGATAAAAAGTTGCAATTACCTTTTTTATTTTTCATTCTGTGGTGGAAACAAGCTTCCATAAGATTCAAACAGTTCTATGAGGAATTATACTCCTCCAGAGCCTCAATCAATGACCTGGCTGCTGAAAATTTCTTGGATAGTTGTGATCTCCCCACTCTAGACCAGAAAGATCGTGACTTCTTCAATGCAGAACTTTCAGTTTCTGATATACAAGATTCGATATTCGATAAGGTCAATGAAATGCGGAAAAGCCCGTGGCGCTGATGGGTTCTCTGGTGAATTTTACAAACAATTCAGTGATCTCTTTTCATCTTATTTATTTAAAATGTATACTCATGCAAATACTATTGGGATGCTACCTCCTTCGTTAAATGAGGCTACCATAACAGTATTACTTAAAAGGGGGAAAGATCCAGAAGAAGTAAGTATTTATAGGCCAATTTCACTGTTAACATGTGACCAAAAAATTCTGGCTAAAGCTTTGTCCAACAGGCTGACTGTGCGTTCACACCGGACGCGAATAGCGCGTCAGGCGCGAGTGATTTCAATGTTAAGTCAATTTAAAGATGCGTTACGCGCGTAAAAAATTCCTGCCGCGAATGGCGCGAATTGAGCGTATGGCGCCTTAAGTGTGCTATTTGTGCATTCACTGGTTTGACACGAATTCGCGTCTGCCGCCGAGTTGAAAAATCTGAACTTCTGCGTCAATTGGCGCCGCTTTAACCAATCAGGAGCCTAGCGCTTGCTGCTGTCGCGTGGTGAAGTATCTGGATGCTTCAATAAATTATTTTGGTTCTAATGCACAACAAAGCAAATATTTTATCACATAAAACTTGATTTCAATATATGAGACATATTCATTTTGTATTGAATGCTATTTATTCCATATCTAGATTATATGAAATATTATTATAATGTAAAGACAACCAACATACTGCATAAGTTCGTGTCTGGACAGTGTTGTGTGTGTGAGAGAGAAAAATCACAGGACAGATTAATCACTTTTGGAGGCTGGCTCCATTTTTCATCAAAACAAAAATAAATGACAGATTAGGTGGATGAGGGCGAGGGTGATCCTCGCTCCGATGTGGGACAACAGGTCATCAAGCTGGGCGCGGGACAGGCGGAAGTACCGCTGAAAGCCGCCGTCATCCAGGCGCAGCTCCTGGAGCGAGCCAATGGTGAAACTCGCCACACTGGGTTCGCCTTCGAAGGGTCAGGTGAACACAAATACGGCGACGATTAGGCTACCCCTGCGCCGCCGTTCTCCTCTCCAGAGCAAATACAGAGCGGTGACTCTCTCGATGAATGCTCGATCAACATAAAAAAGATGGCCGGCAACGGGTTTCGATTCTGACAAACTTTTGTTTTTACGCGCGTCAGTTTCACTCTTGACACGCAAATTAACACAAAGTGGTCAAGCGTCAAACTAGACGCGGTAGACGCGAATTTGACGCGCTATTCGCGACCGGTGTGAACGCAGCATTAGGTCTGTAATTGATAAACTTGTTCACCCCGATCAGACAGGATTTATACCAAATAGGCACTCCTTTTCAAATCTTAGACGTCTTTTTAATATAATTTACTCCCACAACACACATGCAGACAGTGTTGGGGAGTAACGGAATACATGTACCGGCGTTACGTATTCAGAATACAAATTATGAGTAACTGTATTCCGTTACAGTTACAATTTAAATAGTTGGTATTTAGAATACAGTTACATTGTTGAAATCAATGGATTACATGACGATACTTTTCTGTTTCATGAGTTTATTCACTCTCTAAATAAATTAAGGCAACTCCATGCATTTCCCAGAAGCCCCAATATGAAAACGAAAAAAAAAGCGGTTCCCTTTCGTTGTCACTCCGAGTTACGTCGGATGACGACGAATGGGGTTTTGCTTAGAAAGCCTATCAACTTCGAGTATTACAAAACGAGCCAATGGCAAAGAAATGCCATGGGTCTGCGGAATTTGCATGGCGTAACTCCGCCCCACCTCGTGGGTATAAAAGGAGGAAGCCGGCAGCAAGCAGATATGTTTTCGCTTCGGAGCCAAGTGTATTCTTCTCTCCACAAGCCATCTCTGAATTGTCAGCTTTACAAACGAGTACCTCGAGTGTTGGTGTGACGGCGATCTACGGCGAGAGCGTGCTTCCTGCTGATCTGTTGCAGTGGTCTGCCAGTCGGTGCGTTTCTCCCCGGGTGCCTCAACACTTGAGTTTTCTCTCAGTAAAAGAGCTTACACGTGGCACGTCTTTTTAAAGATGTCTCGCCCGTGTACTTCTGGTTGCGGCAGATTGGTATCGGACTCTGATGGGCACGAGCGTTGCATAGTATGTTTGGGCATTGATCATGCTAGAGCAGCGCTCGTGGATGACTCATGTTCTCTCTCTGGGAACATGACCATCGCGTCATTACGGTCGAGACTCGGTGAACTCGCAAGAGTGAGAGTCCCCTCATCCACCCCCCGTCCTGCGGCTGGTGGCCAGGGTGATCTGAGGGTTACGGTCTGGAACAAGGCGCCGACTATGTGTCCGCGACCCCAGCCCCCCTCTTCAATGACGGTGCCCGCTAGTGAACTGCTGATTCCCGCGGGTCTACCCTCTGGTGGCCCGCGTGCTTCAGTTGAAGCTACAGAGGAAGATGCCATGTCTGTTGCAGCATCACTAAGCGGGTTTGACTCTTCTGGAAGTGAGGGCTCGTCACAGCTGCCACCTTCCGGTGTGCATACGGCTGTGCTCGAGTCTGATCCGGAGATGACGGCCATGCTTTCCCGGGCAGCCGCGAGCATCGGACTTGAGTGGAGGCCTCCACCCTGTCCTGAGCGCTCGCGGCTGGACGATTGGTTTTTGGGTAAGGCCGCCGACCCTCGTCCTCGGCAAACCCCAATACCTTTCTTCCCGGATGTGCATGATGAGATCTCGAAGTCCTGGAAGACCCCCCTGTCTTCTCGGGACCGCTCCCTGGTCTCATCCGCCTTTCCTCCCCTCGATGAGGCAGCTGCCCGTGGGTACACTGGGCTTCCCCCGGTTGAACGCTCTGTTGCCATGCAACTATGTCCTCAGAGTGCTTCTTCTCGGGGCGAGCCTAAGCACCCATCCAAAGCCTGTAGATTTTCGTCGACCCTGGTGGCGAAGTCTTACAGAGCGGCGGGACAGGCGGCTGCTTCACTGCATGCTATGGCCACTCTGCAGGTCTACCAGGCCCAGATGCTCAGAGACATGCACGAGGGTAGGACAAACCCAGGGCTCTTTGATGAGCTGCGCGCCGCGACCGACCTTGCTCTCCGGGCGACGAAGGTTACCGCGCGCTCCCTGGGTTTGGTGATGTCCACAGCTGTGGTCCAGGAGCGACATCTGTGGCTGAACCTGGCTGACATGCGGGACGCTGAGCGGACCCGTCTGCTTAACGCCCCCTTGTCCCAGGCCGGCCTCTTCGGCGGTGCAGTTGAAGACTTTGCCCAACAGTTTTCAACTGCCCAGAAACAGACCGAGGCCATCAGACACATTCTGCCCCGCCGGCCCGCTGCTGCCTCCACCTTGCCGGCCGGGCGCGCCCTCCTGCGGCTCCCGCCCCTCCCGCCCGGACCACGCAGCAGCCTCCACCCAGGGCCGGTCGCGGAGGAAGCCGTAAGAAGGCGCCACAGCCCTCTCCTGCCCCGCCCCCCGCTAAACGCCGGGCCAAGCGGCGCTCCTGAGACGGGCTGCTCAGGGATGATGATTGTTTCACAGGAGGTGGTAGCAGGACCACTCCTTCCCCCGGTGGAGGGCCGGGGGAGAATCTTTTGTTCTCCACTCCCCGCTGCTCACCCACGGGTGGGCAGCACCCTAATGTGGTTAAAGTCAGAAACAATCCCCTCTTCCCTGAGCTCACAGAGTTCTCGGGCGACACAGAGCGCCGCCCACAAGCCGTGCTCTCCTCGCCCCCCTCTGTCCCAGAGGCGGTTGACACGGCGTGCCGTCCACGGACCGCTTCGCCCCTGTCCCCCTCTGTCGCCAGACCCCTGGCAGAGCAGGCCCCCGCGGGACGACCAGCCTGGTCCTCCCCTGGCCCCCTCTGCCAGGGCGCGGTTGCTAACTGTGCCCCCTCTCCGGGCCGCTATGCCGTCCACATCTGGGCCAGTTACTCCGCTTCGCTGCCCCTCCGGGGGGACGCCTGTGGCTCGCATGATCCCGTTGGTTCAGTTCCTGGGAGCCTGGCTAGAGCTTCCCCGTCTGTCCCACTGGATCGCGCGTACCGTCAGGCTCGGCTATGCGATTCAGTTCGCACGGTCTCCTCCCCGCTTCAGGGGAGTCCGCTCCACTTTGGTCGGTGGCAATGCCCCTATCATGAGAGCAGAGATTGCCACCCTGCTGGCGAAGGGTGCAATCGAGACTGTCCCTCCAGCCGAGATGAGGTCCGGCTTCTACAGCCCCTACTTCATTGTCCCCAAGAAAACCGGTGGGTTACGGCCAATCCTGGACTTGCGCGTGCTGAACCGCTCCCTTCACCGGATGCCGTTGAAGATGCTCACCGCCAAACGCGTTTTCGAATGCATACGGCCCCAGGATTGGTTTGCAGCGATCGACCTGAAGGACGCCTACTTTCATGTCTCCATTCTTCCTCGACACAGACCGTTCCTCCGGTTTGCTTTCGAGGGGCAGGCATACCAGTACGCGGTTCTCCCTTTCGGGCTAGCCCTGTCTCCTCGCATCTTCACAAAGGTCGTCGAGGCGGCCCTTGTTCCCCTTCGAGAGCAAGGGGTTCGCATCCTGAGTTATATCGACGACTGGCTGATCCTAGCTCACTCTCGAGATCAGGTTTGCGAACACAGGGACCTAGTGCTCCGGCACCTAGCCCGTCTGGGCCTTCGGGTCCACTGGGAGAAGAGCAAACTTTGCCCCGTGCAGAGGATCTCTTTTCTCGGTATGGACATCGACTCGGTCGCCATGTCCGCGCAGCTTACGAGCGAGCGCGCGCAGTCACTGCTGACTTGCCTAAGACAATTCGAGGGCAAGAGTGCGGTTCCACTGAAACTTTTTCAGAGGCTCCTGGGGCATATGGCATCTGCAGCCGCGGTCACGCCGCTCGGATTGCTTCATATGAGACCGCTTCAGCTTTGGCTTCGCGACCGAGTCCCGAGGTGGGCATGGCAACACGGCACGTTCCGAGTACCAGTTACTCCGACCTGCCGTCAGTTCTTCACCCCGTGGACGAACCTCGATTTTCTCAGGGCCGGTGTCCCCCTGGCTCGAGCTTCCCGGCATGTTGTTGTCTCAACAGATGCCTCCACCACGGGCTGGGGCGCCATGTGCAATGGACATGCTGCTGCGGGCTCCTGGACAGGACCCCAGCGGCTATGGCATGTCAATTGCCTCGAGTTGTTGGCAGTACGCCTTGCCCTGCACCGCTTCCGAGCGTTGCTCAGGGGTCAACACGTGCTAGTCCGCTCAGACAATACCGCCACTGTAGCGTACATCAACCATCAGGGTGGTCTACGCTCCCGCCGTATGTCACAACTCGCTCGCCACCTCCTCCTATGGAGTCAGAAGCATCTGAGGTCGCTTCGAGCCATCTTCATTCCCGGAGCGCTGAACTGTGCAGCCGACGAGCTCTCACGGCTTCAGCCCCTCCCTGGAGAATGGCGACTCCATCCCCAGTCGGTTCAGCTGATTTGGGACCAGTTCGGGGACGCGCAGATAGATCTGTTTGCCTCTCACGACTCGACCCATTGCGCCCAGTTCTATTCCCTGACCGAGGGCACGCTCGGCACGGATGCTCTGGCGCACAGCTGGCCGCAGGGCCGCAAGTATGCGTTTCCCCCAGTGAGCCTTCTTGCGCACACTTTGCGCAAGGTCAGGGAGGACGAGGAGCAGGTCATTCTGGTTGCCCCTTACTGGCCCAACCGGACCTGGTTCCCCGAACTAGTACTCCTCGCGACAGCACCTCCCTGGCCGATCCCTCTGAGGAAGAACCTTCTTTCTCAGGGACGGGGCACCCTATGGCACCCTCGTCCCGATCTTTGGAACCTCCACGTGTGGCTCCTGGATGGGACGAGGCAGGTTTGAGTACCCTACCACCGGCGGTGGTGGCTACCATCACTTCCGCTAGAGCGTCGTCCACGAGACACGTCTATGCGTTGAAGTGGAACCTCTTCGTCAACTGGTGCTCTTCTCACCGAGAAGACCCCCGGAGATGCTCGATCAGTGTTTTGCTTTCCTTCCTTCAACAGGGGCTGGAGCGAAGGCTGTCTCCCTCCACCCTGAAGGTCTATGTTGCCGCCATTGCCGCACATCATGACCTCATCGAAGGTAAGTCGGTGGGGAAGCACGACCTGATCATCAGGTTCCTGAGAGGAGCGAGGAGACTAAATCCTCCTCGTCCTCCTCTCGTTCCCTCTTGGGACCTCTCAGTGGTTCTAACTGCCCTGAAGAGTGCTCCCTTTGAGCCCCTGCAATCAGTCGAGCTTAAGTTCCTGTCTATGAAGACAGCGCTCCTGGTTGCACTGGCCTCCATCAAGAGGGTTGGGGACCTGCACGCATTCTCCGTTGACGAAGCGTGCCTGGAATTTGGGCCGGCTTACTCTCACGTGATCCTGAGACCCCGGCCTGGATATGTGCCCAAGGTTCCTACCACTCCCTTTCGGGACCAGGTGGTGAACCTGCAAGCGCTGCCCTCGGAGGAGGCAGACCCAGCCTTGGCACTGCTCTGTCCAGTACGCGCTCTCCGCGCCTATGTAGACAGAACGCAGTGTTTCAGGACCTCAGACCAGCTCTTTGTCTGTTATGGTGGGAAGCTGAAGGGAAAGGCTCTCTCCAAGCAAAGGTTGTCTCACTGGATAGTGGACACCATTGCTTTGGCTTACCAGCAGCAAGGTCGACCGTGCCCCCTTGGTGTGACTGCCCACTCCACCCGGAGTGTGGCGTCCTCTTGGGCTCTAGCGCATGGCGCCTCGCTAACAGACATCTGCAGAGCTGCAGGCTGGGCGACACCTAACACATTCGCCAGATTCTATAATCTCCGAGTGGAGCCTGTGTCCTCTCGTGTACTCGCTTCAACCAGCTAGTAACGGACCCGCTCAGGTGTCTTCGCTTGCTCGCCATTCCACTCCACGGACTGGATACGTGCGATATATTTTCCTCAGGTGAGCTTATCCGAAAGCCCTGAGCTCCTCCAGCACTCCTGACATCGGCGCCAGTGTCTATTGCCTGTGCGTCGGCTAGGTGCCTCCCGTGTGCTTGGTCCCTCCTCTGAGCGACCCCCACATGTGTATTTCCACTGTAAGCCTCTCTGAGCGTGTGTCTTTCCCTTGGCAAGCCACCTTGCCACCCCTGGGGTTGAAATATTCCACCTGCGGCTGGACACCCCAGTGTTTTCCATATGCTTCCTTCGGGTCATATGTGTATTCTCTAAGTCCCCCCCCTCCGGGTTGGCATTAATTGCATACTTCCCCTAAGCTTGGGATATGCTTCCCAGTGTACCTTGGTATTCCTGTGTTATATGGAGTCCTTTGTCCAGGCTGACAGGGATCTCGATTTACGCAGGGCACTGGAAGACAGCTGAGAAGGTGGCGTGATTAGACTGGTAACCCCATTCGTCGTCATCCGACGTAACTCGGAGTGACAACGAAAGGGAACGTCTACGGTTACGTATGTAACCCTCGTTCCCTGAGTAGGGAACGGAGACGTTACGTCTGCCTGCCACTTTCCGCTGTACCGCGGGGATCGCCTGAGCTCAGTCTTGGCTCCTCAGCGAAGAAACATATCTGCTTGCTGCCGGCTTCCTCCTTTTATACCCACGAGGTGGGGCGGAGTTACGCCATGCAAATTCCGCAGACCCATGGCATTTCTTTGCCATTGGCTCGTTTTGTAATACTCGAAGTTGATAGGCTTTCTAAGCGAAACCCCATTCGTCGTCATCCGACGTAACGTCTCCGTTCCCTACTCAGGGAACGAGGGTTACATACGTAACCGTAGACGTTTGCGTGATCAGTCACAATGGAGTCGGAAGAGGAGAACAACAGAGCCAGGGCAAGAATGGGTTTCTATCTTGGAAATTCAAACAGCATTTCACATTAAAGAAAGAGAAAGGAGAACAAATATAACTGTTTATAAGTTATTAGTTTTTAATAGTTATTAAATATAAGTTTTTTTGTTTTGTTTTTTTAGCCAGGGGTAGTCGTCTGTAGTTTTACTGGTCACCTTGCTATTTTATAGTTGTATCAGGTAGGCTACTAGCTACAGGGCTGTAACGATATGCGATATGAAACCGAAATCGCGCACACAGATCCATGAACCTGTGTCGCGTGTGAGAAGGCAGAATCGCGACACACTCCTTCCAACTCCCAGAGTTATCCTTCCCGTCCAGATCCAATGCTAACACATCTTTAAATTATTATTAGTATTATTTGAAGTTAACATTAGGCTATAATATACGTAGACCTACACCACAAAACTAGTTGCGGAATAATTATTTTAAAATTTAGCAATTGCGTTGGACGTGACATTTGCAGTCAAAACTTGAAATATAAATTCTCAGAAAATGCATTTAATACGAATATATCGAAACGTCTGTTTGTATATCCATACTCCCTTAATAAAGGAGTCCAGACATTAGAAAAAATCTGTCTACACATACGTTTTATACTTAATATGAGGGAAATAAACATGCGTGACACAAAAAATATTTAACTTTTAGGCCAAATATTTTTTAGTAGGCTACTTCTGTGAATTAGGCTACTGTGCAAAGCAAAAGTAATACCGACCGGATAAAGAAGGGTTGGCTCTCCACAGAACATAAACTATTCATTTTATTTTATTTTTCTTGTTAGCATTTATGAGGAAAAAACAATGTTACGGACGTGACCACTCTGAAAGCAGCACTAAGAGACTGCTTTAAAACTTTCACAGAGACATCAAACAGATGCACAAAGCCTTTCTTTAAAGTGAATTTCGATTTGTATTAATTGTATGTTAATTTTAATCAATGTTTCATCAACCAATTGCCTGGAATAAATAAATAAGTTGTAAATATAGCAGACAATAGATATCACGGCACGGAGGCGCCGGTGCGTGAACTTTTAAACAGAACAACTCAAAACGAAATAAAACAGACTGCTCTCTGTTTATGTTAATCCGTATGAAACGTGCATTTCTCTCCGGCGCGTTCACTAGGGTGCTGCGAAGATCGCGAGTCAGCATCGTCAACTTCATCTTTGCAGCCGACACTAACTTATTCAGTCATTAGGCTACTTTTGCCGGTTCTTTGTGACAGCTTTTAGGTGCTTTATTGGCATCGCCACCTTTACATGTTACAGGAACGCGTCACCACCTCATCACCCCACCGGTGACAGCAACATACATAGTCTTTGTTCTTCTATAGCAAATTATAATATATTGCACTTTCAGGGAGACATGGGCCTAACACATTCAGCCAGTTGGAACAGAAAAACACACCAGAATAGGTCTGTTTAGCAAGCAGGATTTGATGGCCGCATTCCTACACTTATAAAATGCAATTCAATGTGGAAGTAATCCAAGTATTCAGAATACGTTACTCAAATTGAGTAACGTAACGGAATACGTTACAAATTACATTTTTGGGCATGTATTCTGTATTCTGTAACGAAATACGTTTTGAAAGTATCCTTCCCAACACTGCATGCAGATGACCTGGTTATAGTTTCTCTTGATGCAGAGAAAGCTTTTGACCAATTGGAGTGGTCTTATCTGTTTAAAGTTTTAAGAAAGTTTGATATTGGTGTTAGTTTCGAAAAGTGGATAGAAATTCTCTACCGTAGGCCCTCTGCAAGAATTCTGACTAACAAGATACTCTCTTCAACTATTCAACTACACAGAGTTTCCAGACAAGGTTGCACTTTATCTCCCTTACTCTTTGCTTTAGCACTCGAGCCCTTAGCACACACTATTCGTTCCGACCCCAAAATACATGGATATAGCACAGAGAATACATTAAGTAAAATCTCATTATATGCTGATGACATCCTGTTATTACTAAGCCTAATTTTACTATCGCAAGAATCTTGGAAATTATCTCTCATTTTGGTACATTTTCAGGGTACTGGATAAATTGGTCTAAGAGTGAATTAATGCCTATAATGGTTCGAGATCTTTCTGTTATACAATACTTCCCCTTTAAAATAACACAGCAAAAATTTACGTATTTAGGAATTGAGGTTACAAAAGATTTCCAGTCATTATTTAAGGCTAACTTTTCCCCTCTAGTGTCTAAATTGAAAAATAATATTCAGTTTTGGAGATCACTTTCTATTTCCTTGATAGGTAGGGTTAATATTATTAAAATGATTTTTCTTCCTCAAATTCTCTATCTTTTTCAGAACATCCCAAAATGTTTACCTAAGATTTTTTTCAACAATTGGATTCAATCATTATTTCTTTTTTATGGTATTATAAAGCCCATCGGATAAGTAAAGCTCATCTTTGTAAGCCTAAAGCTGAAGGCGGATTGGCACTCCCTAATTTCTCTCTTTATTACTATGCCAGTGCTATTCATACTATTATAATGTGGTTAGATTCCAACTTTGCACATTCCACTTGGATCCAAATGGAAAAAGAAGCATGTAGCCCATATGATATTGGGGCAGTGATCTTGTCTCCTACAAAGGTAGAGAAATTGGCTTACAATCATAATTGTATAATCCATAGTACTATTCGTATTTGGAAGCAGATTAGATTGAAATTTGTAATAAAGTCCTTATCTTATCTCCTGCCAAGGGAATCCATCATTTATTCCTTCTACAATGGATTCAGCTTTCACAAAGTGGAGAGACGTTGGTATTCGGAATATTGGTGACCTATTCATTGATGGTTCTTTTGTCTCCTTTAGTCAGCTGCAGGCAAAATACTGTTGGCATAAAAACAATTTTTTCCGATATTTGCAGCTCAGGGACTATGTAAGAAAGTATTTTCCTGCTCTGGATGAGGCTTCTTCTGCTAAGTTTGATGAACTTTTAGGGCTTGGATGTGGGGTTAGTCACTTGATTTCTCTGGTGTATAACTCTTTACTATCCGCAACTCCACCTTCTACACAGGGTATAAGATTACAGTGGGAGCAGGAAATGGGGGAGGATATATGTGATGAGTTATGGGCTAATGCATTAGAGAATATCCATAAATGCTCTGTTAACTCTCGGCATTGCCTTATCCAATTTAAGATTATTCATTGACTTCATTACTCTAAAACAAAGCTGCATAGAATTTTTTCAGATATTTCCCCAGTATGTGATAAATGTCAGACAGAGGAAGCCACACTCTTGCATAGTTATGCTCTTTGCTCTAAGTAGGGCTGTCGCGATAACCGCAATATAGCAGTACCGCGCTACTGACAGGCCAACCGCAGAGGAATGCAAGTAACCGCAGCAACCGCGAACCGCGTTTTCTTTTTTCATAAGGCAACCCTTCGTAGTTCGTACCATGTGTTTTGAATGTTAAATAAGTTAATAATGATAACAAGACTGTTTATCATGGTGATTTGTACAGAGGATTCGTGGATTTGGACCTAAGCCTAAACAGACAGTGAATGTGTTCGACTGAGCGCGTGCGATTACCTGCGTCTGTCTTTGAAGTCAAGGACATTCGTGAAAAGGTTGCCGTTTCCAAGGAAAGCAAAATATTTGTCGTAGGCTATCATCCTTTTAACGTGTAAGGGTATTTACCATGAATGGCGTCAGCGCTGGTCAGCATTACACAGCGCGAGGAAAGCCGTGGGGGGAAAGCAGCGAGTCACGCATGAATCAATAAGATTGGTCTCTATTAAGTGAAGCATTGCTTCAGCTTTGCCCAAAACAAGTGAAGCATTGCTGGCCAGCTGAGCCTTGAAAAGTGGAGCTCAAAGTTAAAAAATAATTAACACCTTGTTTCATTACATCTATCATTTAAGGAATCAGCTTTTTTGAACGTTTTTGTTGAATGAACGGTTTAATGACTCACTCAAAGACAGTCCATTGGCATAACAACTGCGCGCTGAGTGACAGTCTTTCAATGCGCAGAGACGCTGTTTAGTTTCAGTTACATTGGTTACATTGTTTTTGTGTATGCTGACCACATCATAACACGTATTTATATAGCAACAAATAAATATAAATAAATAAATGGCGGTAAAACTGCATATCGCGCTATTGAGCCACTCAAAATTACCGCAAGGGAAATTCCTTCACCGCGACAGCCCTGGCTCTAAGTTAACTCCATTCTGGACTAATATTTTTCAAATTCTGTCAGAAATATTACAAGTTGGATTAGAGCCTGACCCACTGTTGATGATATTTGGATTCTCAGATAGCATTGCTTTTCAAAAATCTCAACAACAGTTGTTGTCTTATGGACTTCTTACTGCAAAGAAACTAATTCTTAAGTTTTGGAACAACACCAAAGTCCCTACTGTTAAAATGTGGTTGGACAAAATGGTTAGGCTATTACATCTGGAAAAAACGTCTCGGTTACGTATGTAACCCTAGTTCCCTGATAGGGAACGAGACGCTGCGTCAAGCTGTGGGAACGCCGCTGCGTGTGTGCGTCATGAAGCACGTATGGAATCAGTCCAATGGAGAGACGGAACGTCATAGGCGGGTGACGTCATCGACCAGGAAACTATAAAGCACCCCCAAAACACAAGCGCGACAGCTTCTGATAGGCCTGAAGGAAGCGCTAATGGGCATGCTGGGAGTATGGCAGAACAACGCAGCGTCTCGTTCCCTATCAGGGAACTAGGGTTACATACTTAACCGAGACGTTCCCTTTCAAGGGAACTCGAGCTGCGTCAAGCTGTGGGAACGCCCATACCCACGTCGCGATAGGAGCAAATGACCGTCATGTGGGAACTAGTGCACAGCGGACGAGAGCACCTGCGCCCCAGGAGTGGAACTTAAGTCCAATTCATAGAACTTAACAAACGTATGCGGTGAGGACCACCCAGCCGCATCACAAACATCACTTAGCGATACTCCTGACAATAATGCTTTAGAAGCAGCCATACTCCTAGTAGAGTGGGCTCGTACAGCCAAATGTGAAGGCTGACCAGCCGACTCATAAGCAAGTGAGATGGCCTCAACCACCCACTTGCTCATTCTCTGTTTAGACGCGGGACACCCTTTCCTGGGTGGCCCAAAGCACACAAATAACTGTTCTGATTTCCTCCACAGGGCAGCTCTGTGGACGTAAGCGTCTAAAGCCCTAACCGGGCAGAGAAGGTTAAGTTTCTCCTGATCTGATGACACATAAGGAGGAGGATAGAAAGCCTGCAGCACTGTAGGTCTAACAGCATTAGTAGGGACCTTAGGGACATAACCTGGTCTAGGGCATAGAAAAGCCTTAACCATACCAGGCGAAAACTCCAGGCACGAGGGTGCAACCGACAGGGCCTGCAAATTTCAGATTCTCTTAATTGAGGAGATTGCAAGCAGAAAAAGAGTATTTTTTTCTCATTTTAATTTATTTTAATGTATTTAATGTTTCAATAAGGAACTACGCAAAGCTAGACAGACTTTATTCTCGAATATTATAAACAGCAATATAAACAACACGCGCACTCTTTTTGCTACTGTAGAGAGACTGACAAACCCCCCAAGCCAGATTCCCAGAGAAATGCTCTCAGTGAGAAAGTGCAGTGAGTTTGCTTCTTTCTTCTCTGAGAAAATCAATAATATCAGAAAGGTGATCAGCTCATCCTTGAGTTGCGCTGGTGTCAGGCAGATCAGACAACAGCACGAGAAAGTAGCCACTATGTCTGATTTCGAAGAAATTGATGGCATAATTTTGGAAGAAACCGTACAGCAACTAAAAACATCAACCTGCGCCCTTGATGCACTTCCCACATCTTTTTTCAAAAATGTGTTACACAGCTTAGAAGCAGATCTCCTAGCAGTGGTAAATGCCTCACTTCTCTCTGGGAGTTTTCCGACCTCCCTGAAAACTGCTGTTGTCAAGCCCCTCCTGAAAAAGAGCAATCTGGATAAGACCATATTAAACAACTATAGACCGATCTCAAATCTTCCTTTCATAGGCAAGATCATTGAAAAAGTTGTCTTCAATCAGCTGAACAAATTCTTAAGCTCGAATGGATACTTTGACCATTTTCAATCTGGTTTCCGACCGCACCACAGTACAGAGACCGCGCTCATAAAGATAATAAATGATATTCGCTTAAATACTGATACAGGCAAATTATCAGTGCTGGTACTACTCGACCTCAGTGCTGCATTTGACACTGTCGATCACAAAATACTTCTTGACAGGCTGGAAAACTGGGTCGGGCTTTCTGGGATAGTCCTAAAATGGTTCAGGTCATACTTAGGAGGCAGAGGTTATTATGTAAGTATAGGAGACCATAAGTCTGAGTGGACATCCATGACATGCGGAGTCCCTCAAGGCTCAATTCTTGCGCCACTCCTATTCAACCTGTACATGCTCCCAATGAGCCAAATAATGAGAAAGAACCAAATCGCTTACCATAGCTATGCAGACGACACACAGCTCTACTTATCCCTATCGCCTAACGATTACAGCCACATTGACTCCCTTTGCCAATGCATTGATGAAGTAAACAATTGGATGTGCCAAAACTTTCTTCAGTTAAACAAAGACAAAACTGAAGTCATTGCGTTTGGAAACAAAGATGAAGTTCTCAAGGTGAACGCATACCTTCAGTCTAGGGGTCAAACAACTAAAAATCAAGTCAGGAATCTGGGTGTGTCTCTGGAGTCAGACCTTAGTTTCAGTAGTCATGTCAAAGCAATAACTAAATCAGCATATTATCACCTGAAAAATATTGCAAGAATTAGATGCTTTGTTTCCAGTCAAGACTTAGAAAAACTTGTGCATGCTTTCATCACCAGTAGGGTGGATTATTGTAATGGACTTCTCACTGGCCTTCCCAAAAAGACCATAAGACAGTTGCAGCTCATACAGAACGCTGCTGCTAGGATTCTGAGCAGAACCAGAAAATATGAACACATCACACCAGTCCTCAGGTCTTTACACTGGCTGCCAGTTACATTTAGGATTGATTTTAAAGTATTATTACTGGTATATAAATCATTCAATGGCCTAGGACCTCAATACATTGCAGATATGCTCACTGAATATAAACCCAACAGATCACTCAGATCATTAGGATCACATCGGCTAGAAATACCAAGGGTTCACTCTAAGCATGGCGAGTCTGCTTTTAGCTACTATGCCAGCCGCAGCTGGAACCAGCTTCCAGAAGAGATCAGATGTGCTCCTACAGTAGTCACATTCAAATCCAGACTCAAAACACATCTGTTTAACTGTGCATTTACTGAATGAGCACTGTGCCACTGTTCGTCCAACTGTTTGCACTGTATTTTATTTTATGTTTTAATTATTCTGATTTCTGTATTTTATCTTTTATTCTAAACTGTTTTAATTATTCTGATTTCTTTTGATTATTTTAATTTCTTCTATGTAAAGCACTTTGAATTACCATTGTGTATGAAATGTGCTATATAAATAAACTTGCCTTGCCTTGCCTTGCCTATTATACGTGAGAAATTTCTCAGAAACTTCCTCAATAGGTTCAAAGGGGGCCAAAGAAAGGCCCCCTAGTACAATGGCCAAATCCCAAGTTGGCACCCTCGTACGAACTGCAGGCCTCAGCCTCAAAGTGCCACGAAGGAAGCGAGTTATAAGTGGGTGTCTCCCAAGAGAAACTCCACTGAAAGGGACATGGAAAGCAGCTAGTGCCGCCACATACACCTTTAGCGTGGAGGGGGATAACCCTGCAGGGAAACGCTCCTGCAGAAACTCCAGCACTGCACCCACTGGGCCGTTAATTGGGTCCTGCCGGTGTTCTGCACACCAAGAAGTGAAAAGTTTCCACTTCAGGGCATATAACTTCCTCGTGGACGGAGTTGAAGGATGGTCTCAACAATCTCAGTTGAGAGACCAGATTCTATGAGCTGGGCCCCCTCAGAGGCCAAGCCCACAGTTTCCACAACTCTGGGCAGGGGTGAAATATCGTACCGCCCTCCTCAGAGAGTAGATCCCTCCTGACCGGAATCTCCAAGGGAGAGCAGTCCAGAAGAGATATTAGGTCCGCGAACCATACTCGGGCCGGCCAGAACGAGGCTACTAGAAGTAGGCTGACCCCGTCCCGGCGAACCCTCTCCAGAACTCCTGGTAGCAGAGCAACCGGGGGAAAAGCATACAGACGTGACCTCGGCCACGGCTGTACCAGAGCGTCCAACCCCAGAGGGGCTGGCTGACTGATGGAGAACCACAGATGACAGTGCGTTGTCTCCTTGGAAGCGAATAGGTCCACCTCGGCGCGACCGAAACTCAACCAAAGGAGCTCCACCACCTCGGGGTGGAGCCTCCATTCCCCCGGCCTCGGCCCCTGCCTCGACAGGGAGTCTGCTACCACATTCAAATAACCAGGAAGATACATAGCTCTCAGAGACCGTAACTTCCCCTGGGACCACAGGAGGATCTGACGGGCCAACTTGTAAAGTGGACGCAACCGTCCATCAGGGGGGCCCTGATGATTTATATACGAGACCACCGACATGTTGTCTGACTGTACTAACACAGGAAGTGTTTCAAAGCTTGGAACACCGCCAACATCTCTAGACAATTTATATGCCATGATAGATGATGGTCCTGCCACCGACCTTGGGCTGGACGACCACTCATGACCGCCCCCCACCCTGTGAGGGAAGCCTCCGTCGTAAGCGTTACGCGACGACAAAGAGCCCCCAACACAGGCCCTTTGGATAGGAACCAGGTTTCTTTCCACATGACCAGAGCACGAAGGCAGCGCCGCGTGACTTTGATCGTGAGGAGGGGATTTTCCCTCGGGGAGAATCCCTTGGTCCGGAGCCCCCACTGCAGTGGTCTCATGTACAACAGGCCGCAAGGTATAACGTTGGACGCTGCTGCCTTCAGACCCAACAGTCTCTGAAACTGTTTTACAGTGAGTAGCTGGCCTAGCTTTACTTGTTTCATAGCTGAAAGAATCGAAGCGATGCGGGTCGGAGAAAGTCGCGCCCGCATCGAGATCGAATCCCAAACGACCCCGAGAAAAGTGGTGTTCTGAGAAGGAGATAATACACTTTTCTTTGCGTTCAGCCTCAACCCCAGCTTTCTCATATGAGCGAGAACAACATCTCGATGCTGAACCGCCATCTGCTCTGTCTGAGCTAAAATCAACCAATCGTCGATGTAATTGAGGATACGAATGCCCTGAAACCTCAGGGGCGTTAAAGCTGCATCCATGCATTTCGTGAAAGTGCGGGGAGATAAAGCTAGGCCAAATGGAAGAACCTTGTACTGGTACGCCTCGCCCCCGAAGGCGAACCTCAGGAACTTCCTGTGTTGTGGAAGGATGGAAATATGGAAGTACGCGTCCTTCAGGTCTATCGTGACAACCCAGTCCTCGGATCTGATTTGTGACATGATCTGCTTGATAGTGAGCATCTTGAATTTTAGCTTCCCTACCGAGCGTTTCAACAGGCGCAGATCTAAAATTGGACGCAACCCCCCATCCTTCTTTGGAACGATGAAATATCGGCTGTAAAAACCTGACTCCAACCTGGGAGGAGGAACCCGTTCTATAGCCCCCTTTTGAAGGAGCGCTTTCACCTCTTGTTCCATTACCAGAGCCTGCTCGGGGCCCACCACTGTGGGCAGAACCCCTCTGAATTTTGGTGGACGACACCTGAATTGGATAGTATAACCCTTTTTTACTGTGTGCAGAACCCACTGAGATATTTTTGGAAGGCTTTTCCACTCTGCCAGAAATACTACTAAGGGTACCAGTCTCTCGAGACTGGCCTCTGGGGTAACTTGAGCAGCAAACACAGCGCCCTGTAACGGCGCACCTGCAGGGAACGACTGGCTTAACTGCTCTGAGACCCTCCTCAGAGGGGGCGAGCGTCCCTCGGGAAAGTGCTCGCTGGGACCGTCTGTGCCCCGGCATGAAGGCGGGGTTGGCAGAACGGGCCCCTGAGGGCACCGAAGAAGAGCGGGCACCGTGTAATGCGGTGAACACCTCTCTCCCACGGCAGGGACCACCCTCAGCATCCTGACGCCAGTGGCGTCAGGACTTCCTCTTTGCCGAATCCTTCTTAGCCATAATAACTGTCCTCAGATCAGTTTTGCCAGAAGACTTCGGCTGAGAGTGCCGCGTCTGGTCCCACTGTTTGGGAGGGAGAGCGCGAAACGCGACACTCTGCTTCTGTTGCGCCCTATGTGAGGAGCTGACTGACGGCCTGGACTGCTCCCGCCCAGCAGTACCGGGGACATGAATTTTAAGAGGCATACATTTCTGAAACGCTGCCGACTGTTTCTTCTCTTCCTGAAATCTATCTATGACAGTATTGACAGAATCACCAAAAAGACCATGAGGAGAGAGCGGAACGTCCAAAAGAAAAGCTTTGTCTTTTTCTTTCATACCAGAGAGATTTAACCATAGATGCCTCTCTGCGGCCACCAGGGCTGCCATAGTACGGCCCATTAGCTTGGCCGACTCCTTGGTGGCGCGCAGAGATAAATCTGCAGCCTGACGCAGTTCGCGAACTACGTCAGTGCTGACCTCTTGAGTGTCACTCACATCCTTTTATAAGTCAGCCTGGTATGCCTGCAAGATGGGCATCGTGTGCAGGCACGCCGAGGCTTGACCGGCCGCCGAATACGCCTTACCCACTAAAGCTGACGTACTTCTAAGAGGCTTAGAGGGTAAAAGTGGTGCTTTCAAAGAAGATGCAGCTTCAGCAGAAAGATGACTAGCAAGCGCCTCTTCTGCTTTGGGCATCGCCCCATAACTATGAGATTTAGCCCCCACAATGTTTGAATTAGTGGAAGTTTGAGGGCTAAAAACACGATAAGAGACCGGCTTTTTCCACGATCTCGAAACCTCTGTGTGGAGACCAGGGAAGAAGGGCAAGCACCGGCGTGGAGGTTGAGAAGGGGAAGGCAAAAATCTTTCATCTAATTTAGATTTTTCTCTAGACTCCTGCCTAACAGCTGGCCACTTAATGCTTAATTTAGAAACAGCACGAGTGAGCACCTCCATAAGCTCCTCACTTTCGGGAGAGCGAGATGGCGAATCATCGACTAACAACATCCAGATCCTCAGAACTGGATAGTTGCAGTACTGGGGCCTCAGTTCGGGGGGAAGAAACCGCAGAGCGTGCTTCCGAACCCGAGACTGAGGCACTGGATCTAAGAGGTAAGGGCTGAGATAGGGCAGAGCCCGTCTCAAGCCCCGCTGTTAGATCCATCTGCGATCCCCACGAATGACGTCGCCGCTCAGCCTCGGCATAAGCGGGACCCGATCCGCGGGGATCGCGAACCGAACCACTCTCCTCAAAGAGTGATCGGTGGGAGCGGAGCGTTCTAAGAGGCAAACGCTCGCAATGCTCACAATCAGCCCCCTCGAGAGCTGACTGGGCATGCTGCACTCCCAAACAAACAACACATAAGCTGTGTGTATCCTCGCTCGTTAAATAGCGCAAGCAGGGAGGAACACACTTCTTAAATTGTTGTTCGCTCGCCTTTGTCTCTCAATATAATATATATATATATATATATAGTTTTTTGAAATAGTGAAACTCCTGCTTAGTGACAGACAAAAACACTTGAGACAGATCCACATATAGCGCTTACTGAAGGCAAAGAAGCTGTCGCGCTTGTGTTTTGGGGGTGCTTTATAGTTTCCTGGTCGATGACGTCACCCGCCTATGACGTTCCGTCTCTCCATTTGACTGATTCCATACGTGCTTCATGACGCACACACGCAGAGGCGTTCCCACAGCTTGACGCAGCTCGAGTTCCCTTGAAAGGGAAATTCGTTTTTCTTTATCAAACAAACTGGATCAGTTTGATAAGATTTGGTCTTCCCTTCTCTGCTACCTTGATAGCGTAGTTTAAGTTGGCATGTTTAGGTAGGCTGAGTGTGTAGTACTGATTGTCCCATTAGTGTGATACGTCTTATGTCCCTACGGTGGGGTGGGTGGTATTGGGAACTGTTCTTTTCATTATTATTATTATTTTTATTTATTTATTTTTCCCTTTGTTTTTATTTATTTTATTATTATTATTATTATTATTATTTTATTTTTATTTATTATTATTATTATTTTATGTTGTCTTTATGTTAATAATGAGGAATCATAAAATGTGATGTAACAATGATGTTCAAATTGTTGGATTCCCTAATAAAAACATTTTAAACACAATCAGTCACAACAACGTATACAATCATAGATGATTCACAAATAATCACAATAATTTAGAAAACATTATGCGATAAAATTTCAAATTGGAGCCTGTACGTGATTCTTGCACCCAGAAACACAACAATACAACAATGACATTTAATAAAAATAATAATAATTTAAGATCCTTATTATATAGCTGAATCTTTGCTGGGTTGTATTGGCCGCCTCCAGTTTTCACTTTGTTTTGCCTCCAGCTATCCCCGTGATGTAATTGTGACGTCGGCGCAAAAGGGGTCTATAAATAGTCTCTGGTTACGGTAAGGGCGTTCCTTCCAAGTGTCATTTGACGCAGTTCGAGTTCCCTCGAAAGGGAACTTGAGCAACTCTTTTTGTTTTTTTTCAAGCTGCTCAGATTTAGATGAACTCTAATGAACTTTAATGATTTTGAGTATTATTTAAAAGTTACATTTTAATTGTATGGATAAACAGCTTTGGCATTTTGATTACTTTATTTGTGCTATACCAGAAAATTATACATATTATTTTAGAGCAACATGAGGTTGATGACATGGTTAATGGTAAATGATGACAGAATTTTCAGTTTCTACTGAACTCTTCTCTGGTCAAATCAGAAAGTGAAATAACACAACAACATGGCCTGTTTTGTCAACCGTTTATTCAAATCATATTTGTAATGTTTGCAATTAGATGATACAAATGATACATCAGATCTTTCACAACAGTTTACAGCAACTTTTACTGCTCACAGATCATCCTCTAATATTCTGCTTCTAGCAACGCTATACTTTTATAGTTCATAAATCAATTGTTTTCCCCACATGCACATCCATACACAAAATATAACATTTTCTTTTATAGACATGTAAAAAGATTATGCAAAATTGTATGACACAACTGCTATCAAGGCTATACAATTCAACCTCAGAAATGACTCCAGAAACAATATTTATCACTAAGTCATGCATACAATTTATTTATCATGCATATTCCATTTATTGTTTTTCTTTAAATAATGTTCGTGTTTATGCTTCTTTTCTGATTGTGGCAAAATAAAAATGTACTTTAGAAACCAATTAATTCATTTGCTGAAAGTTGATGACACTGGTATGTCAAGTCCTCAGTGGAGAGTTCCAGCAATCAATAAAGAACAGAATGTAAAAAATGAGGAAAAGCATGAAACAAATAAGAGTTTGACATTTCCCACACATAAGTGGTTAAAATATTTAACCGGTTTCACAGCATATAAGCTCATTCATTGTGGGAAAATACCTGAAGAAATCTGAGATTTAACAATGACAGAGGATTGATTTCTCAAAAATGCTATGGGCGGATCATTATGGTGGTGGCATGTAAAGAGTAGTTGGGGCCTTTAAAGTAGTGCCACTTGATGCCATCAAGTTTGCTAGAATTTTGCCCAGAGGTGTAGTACATACCGTTTAGGTTTGATGGGCCACATGCATCAAACCACCAGCCTTCAGAAGAACAGAGAAATTAAAGACATGTCATGTTGGGATGGATGGATGGATGGACGGAATGATATTGAACTCTATAACCCTTACAGCTGTATCTCTCTACTCGTCTACAATCATTCACATTATGACTTACAGGTTAAACCTGCTTGGCAGTATGTTTGTTAGGGTCTGTTGCTACTTTTAGGGTTTAGAACACTTCAAAGAACTTAGACAGAGCCTTATGTTTTCATCTGCAAGATAAAACTAGGACAAAAAAAAGTCTATATTCTAATTTAGAAATTATCTTTTTTTAGCATGGATCCTAAATTTAAGTCTATAGAAGAAATATAATATCCTCCATCTTAATCAAAAACACGTTTGAATATTTTACAGTGGATATAAACACTTTGCATATCCCTGTTAAAACAGCTGTGTGTGTGTGTGTGTGTGTGTGTGTGTGTGTGTGTGTGTGTGTGTGTGTGTGTGTGTGTGTGTGTGTGTGTGTGTGTGTGTGTGTGTGTGTGTGTGTGTGTGTGTGTGTGTGTGTGTGTGTGTGTGTGTGTGTGTGTGTGTGTGTGTGTGTGTGTGTGTGTGTGTGTGTGTGTGTGTGTGTGTGTGTGTGTAAAAACTAAACAAAGAGAAATCATATCAGAACTTTTGCACTTTTAATGTAAAAATTACAACCTATGCAATGCCACTGAAAACCTGTGACAAAATAAAAATAAAAACTTACAGGGTGTGCACACCCTTTTATAATTGGGTATGTAGCTGTGTTCAGAATTAACTAAACATCAAGCTCAAGTGAAATAGTGCACATCTGTCTTCACCTGAAGTGTCTCTCATTAACTACACATAAATCTCAGCTGTTCTTGTAAGATTGCCAGACCTCTTCTTAGTTAAATGCTACTAAAAGAGCTATTGGCCACAAAGAGCTTGCACAGTATCAATGGGATCTCATTGTTGAAAAGGGTTTCTCAGGTGAGGGTTACAAAAAAAATATCAAAGCATTATAAATACCATGAGCTACAGTAAAAAAAAGAAAACTGGTTAGGGAGGCTGTCAAGATGATTACAGTAACATTTGAAGAGTTGCAGCTTTTTCTGGCAAGTACTGTTTGCTCCCTACATGATCTCTACACCACTGCTATCACGCTGCTTACCGCCTGTGAGCATGAGTGCACACTTGCAGATGCAGTTGTCGTTATCCATGTCTTTTGTGCTAAAGTCTGCCCCATGTATCACCAAACTGCTATGCCTCCCAGCTGTACCACTGTAGCTCTTCAAGAATGACCTAAAGAGAAAGACAGATAGTGAATAAGAGAGTATAAATATATAGTTTTAGTAAAAACTGGACAATGGATCCAAAAACAGCTGAGGGTTTATTTAAAACAAAACAATAAAGTAAATCCAGGCCACAACAAAATAATCTAAACAACAGGAACTAAAACAAATACACGCACACACACACACAAAAACACACACACACACGCACACACACACACACACACACACACACACACACACACACACACACACACACACACACACACACACACACACACACACACACACACACACACACACACACACACACACACACACAGTACATCCACATTGAACAACACCAGACAAAGAACAAGAGAAACACTGGAAATTGTGACAATAATAGAAGGTATTACTGCATCCTGTTTCTTTATTTATTGATTTATGTATTTATTTGTTTGTTTGTTTGTTTATTGTTACACTTTAAAATAGGGTTCAATTCATTAACATTAGTTCATTCACCAGGTATCAGGAGCAAACCATGAACAATGCTTTGTTAATGCTTAGCTACTGTTAATTTATAATTGTAACATATTTGCACTGAAATATTATATTCTATAAATTAAAATATTTAATTTATTAAAAACTAGCATGGATTACAAAGAAAAATTGCATATTTATAAATTACAGTTTTTTTCAATCGCTAACAAGCGCTTACCCATACTTCAGATACTTTTTCTAAACTCTTAACACAGACTCACACCTACAAAACACAATTGGCCAAATGGATAGTTTTCTTCTCAAAAACACATTTTGTTAAATATATACTAACTCTTCATTTCAAAATAGAACACATCTTTCTCTGCACACACTAACTTTACCAAAACACTGGAAATCTGACTCAGAATGAAATTATTCTGTCAAAGAAAAACATCAAAATACTGGCTATTGTTGACATTACAAAAACTTCATAGACTTTTGTGTTTCAGTTTTACAGGTATTTGCATACAAAACATGCAATCCACCGTTTTTACACTAAATGTCTTGGTTGGGAACTGTATGTCCACATGTACTGTAATTTTCACATTCAAAAGCATTCCAGTAAAAAGCAAATCATTTTTTTTTCCTTTACTGTTTACCAGCCTCTCTTAGTGAAAGACCGTGGTTGATTACATGGTCAATGATAGTGGCAATTTCATCACTGACTACTGTTCTTGCAGCCCTTGGAATGCCACCACCACTCATTCTTACACCTCTACCTTGCCCTCTTCTTGGGCCTGCTCTTCTCCCTGGCCCAGCACCTCTCACTGCACCTCTCACTGCACCTGCACCTCTCAATGCATCTCTCACTGCATCTGCACCTCTCACTGCATCTCTCACTGCACCTCTCACTGCACCTCTCACTGCATCTCTCACTGCACCTCTCACTGCACCTGCACCTCTCACTGCATCTCTAACTGGATCTCTCACTGCACCTCTCACTGCATCTCTCACTGCACCTCTCACTGCACCTGCACCTCTCACTGCATCTCTCACTGCATCTGCACCTCTCACTGCATCTCTCACTGCATCTCTCACTGCACCTGCACCTCTCACTGCACCTCTCACTGGGCCTGCTCTTCTCCCTGAGCCCCTTGCTCTTACTCTTTCTCGTCCAGACATTACAGTGTTTGTCTTTTTCTGTTTCTGTGTCCAAAAACACAACTCCTCAAAGTCCTCCGTTTACTGTATAAGTGTCAATGTAATAGAAAAAATAACCCCTGCTACTGAGTCTAAGCCAGACTGGAATCAGCTATGGTTGGCCCAATTTACACAACATAAATCAGCTACGGTGTGTCAATTATTCAATTGTTTGTTTATAATCAGCTGAGATATATTGTTTTTGAACTGATATAATTGCAGAAGCAGGTGTTTTTATACTGTATCTAAGGTTTGGAATATTATTTTTGCTATTGTGGGATGGTGTGTGTTAACATTTGTAAATACTACAAAAACAATCCATAATTTTGTTGGGAGGTATAGCTTGTGTGTTAAGAAAATGTAAGCATTGTGGAAATGTGTTCACTGACTGCATATTGTGTGAAAAAGACATGAAATGTGTGAATGGTATGGCCACAAAAGACCGATGCTGTGCTAATTGTGTTTAGAGTTTTGAAAATGTGACAACTGGTTGGACAAACGCTTGTTAGCGACTGAAAAAAACTGTAACATGAACCTAGATGAATAAATGCTGTCAGTATCAGATATTTGTTAGTTCATGATACCTAATGCACAGCAAACAGCACCATTGTAAGACAGCATGTCAGGTTAAAAACATGTCCAGTTTATGGGTTAAACTTAAATTGTTTATTGGAGCACAGTCAATAGAATAGAAGCCGACTCATCTTCAAAAGCGTGGTGCTCATGTCATGAGCTGCTACAAAACAACAATACACAGAGATGTCTGACTTATGCCGACAAATTGTGCCGACAGTCCACAACTTTTAAAAATGCATCTCGAGACACATTTCTCTGCGTTGTGTCTTTGACTGTGTATTGTGTAAACAGCACGAAAAGGGAAAATTAATTGTTCATAATCTCTCAAAATTGATGATAAATAAACAAGACTAAAGCCAAACTGTAACCTTTCAGTTTGTAGACAACCTACATGAACCACTGAGCCACTGCCGCCCACACTTTGTTCAAGCAGCACAAAGCTATGCACTTGGTATGGGGTTTTAAAACTATTTGAAAAAAGGACCATGAGAGCTCTCTCGCATGCTTAAAGTTTGTCAGACTGATTTGTAATACATTTATTTCTCTACCTGTAGTTTTGCTTCTCACTACCAAGGTAAAACTTGTCGTACTGGGAGAAGGCCAGTTTTCCATCCCAGTCTGTCAACTCCAGTCTAAGAGTGTACTGCCTCTGATTGGTCAACTGATACACCAACTCATTTCCCAACCAATGTTCTCCAGTCAGACTCCCAAAGCCCTGAAATACACAAACACACACATTTTTTTGATGGTAGGAACTTTATATTGACCACTAGTGTTTAACCCTCTGGGGACCAAGGTGTTTTTGGGGCCCATGGGATGTTTTGACATGCACTGACATTTGTGCTTTTTTCAGTTATTTATAAACATGTTAATGGCAAAGGTGTAAACCTGACACTCTATATAGCACAAACGTGGCTACCATAATATGTGAGCAACATGTATGTACATGTTTGTATTTTTAAGAGAATAATGTTTATGCGTGGTTATTGAAAAAAATAAAAATGAAAGTTGCTGAAATAAAACCACAAAAAACATACTAAAAATGGGTCCACAAAACTTTCGACTAATGAATGTTGTCGCTTCGAGTTCTGGCTTCAAAATGATGTGAAAATCATCCTGCCTAATCGTTCACATAAAACAAAACATTAATTTATACTTTGACAGTTTTTTAGTCAGAAGAGGTTTATGCGTGGGAATGGTAATAGCCTATCAATATTAATGAGATTCAGACCAGGGGTGTGACAGACACTCCCCGAATGGCTAATGGCCCATCAAGTGAGGCAGCCTGAACAAAGAATGAGGGGGGATTCAAAGGTTTTGTTTTTCAATCTGTTTTATTGTACTTCCTCTATGTGGAGAAACTAAATGTTCTAAATTTGCTCCAAGCAAATCAAATGTGAGTAAAATAAATAAATAATCAGTCTGCTATAAACATAGCAATTGTGGAGTGTTTGTGTCAGCAGAACTCAGCTGTGGTCCAAGTTCCCGGGCAGGCAGGAATCTCAGAGTCTGTGGAACCATATCAATGTCAGTTTCTGTTTTCCATGACAGAGTGGACTCCTTGCTGCTCATGACATTAAGCAATGCTGATAAAGCAACACAATATAAGCTTTTATATTAACATTACCAATTAATAAATATTATATTGTGCATGCATAACAACACATTTTTTGCAAAGCCACACAGGCACATATACATTTGTATCATCACTAAGTATATAAACAACATGTAACTAACATCTGTAAAATAGTAGGTAAATATGTACTTACTCTTTTTGATTTTTGGCGAGAGTGAACAAGCTACATTCCTTTTAAAAAAAGTTAAAAACTATTATTGTCATATATTTTACAAAGTACTATTCCAGCACATGCATAACTGATGGACATTTAGCAATGCTGATAACACAAAATATATGTAACATCATCAACCAATCTCCAAAAATAAATAATAAAGTTATACAGGCTCATATTGTATTAACACTAAGTATAAACAAAATTGAACCAACATCTGTAAAATTGTAGGTAAATATGTACTTACTCTTTCTGATTTCTGACTGTGTTGCTAAGCGCACTCCGAGTTGCAGGCGGAGGTAGTGATGAAGCTACATTCCTTTTAAAAAAGTTGAAGAATATTATTACATAAATATAACCATAGTAGCATTAGTCTATAATGAATAACTGATGTAAATAATTTTAGACGCGTGCAATAAGCCTATATGCGTGTCAATGGGCCATTACCGGAGAGGCACACCGCAAACGAAACACATTTGCGCAATTCATTAACTGGGTATATTTACACATTTCAGCACATTTACAACTGATATTTGCGAGCATGCATCGTTAATGTTAATGAGGCAGCATTTAAACTAGTCAAAATATAATCTAAACACCTACTAGGCCTATTTTCTAAAATAACTTCTAAATTCTAGCTTTCATACATAATGATCTAAACATATAATTTACACATACAAATGTCCTAACCAAGGGGTTTACAGTGCGTAGCATATGCACAAAAAAAAAAAAAAAAATTTTGACTTTGAAATGGTACTACGAGATATTAAATTCATGGTATAGATATGCACTTTCATTAGATCTTGTTGAATATATCAAATGTCAATACTCTGGATGGCAAGTGGAAAATAGTCCACTCAGTATAATATGTAAGCTACATGTTTATATTGAATAGCTTGTCAACTAATGGAAGTAAGACTAAATACTTACTCATCCGAAATTCTATCCACGGCTGGATCAAGTCGGTCTTCAAAATCAGAGTAGTCGCGCTCTTCTTCTGATGAAAATGTGGATTCTTCGTCGCTAGTATCCAGGACGAGCTGAAGAGCTTCCACACCGGTGTATAGTGCCATCTTCCCAACGCGCAGGTGACTGCATGATGAAACTTGAAGTCTTTAATGCATTCGCTTGGGGGCGTTTATCGGTTTTGCATAGATGGCTTAACACATTATCTTGTGAATAGCGCGCTCCGTGAGTAGGCGTGAATGAATTAAAGTAAATGAGCTCGTAATCAGCTCGACTGGAATCGCTTTATTTTCATACAGATTACAGAAGCTGAGAATATTTGTTTTTAATATAAATTACTTTATTTAAAATATGCGATCTCAAGCTTTATGCCCGTGGGTGTGTTTGCCTGTTTGACTGAATTTTCTTGAAGTTACAGATAATTTCCGAACGCGTTTGAAATTGGAGTTCGCTGACAGAGAGAGTGCAGAACTCGCATCATGTTAATTTTTCTTTATTTGGCAAAAAGCAAAACACTTTATTTTTATTGTGAGTCTACAGAAAAAAAATAGAAACTGAACAGGATCGATTGATGTATAACACGAAAAGAGCATTTTGAGTTTATTTTGAATTGCTAAAAAAAAAAACGAGCAAAACGCGGGGGCGCGTTTTTGGTCCCCAGAGGGTTAAACACAATTTTATGAGGAGGCATCCAGAACAGATGCCCGAGCCACCTCAGCTGGCTCCTCTGGATGTGGAGGACTAGCGGCTCTACTCTGAGCTCCTCCCGAGTGAACGAGCTCCTCACCCTATCTCTAAGGGATCGCCCAGCCACCCTGCGGAGAAAGCTAATTTCGGCTGCCTGTATCCGGGATCTTGTCCTTTCGGTTATGACCCACAGCTCATGACCATAGGTGAGAGTAAAAACGGAGATTGACCGGTAAATCGAGAGCTTCACCTTGCAGCTCAGCTCCTTCTTCACCACGACAGACCGGTACATCGACCCCATTACTGCTGAAGCTGCACCAATCCATCTGTCAATCTCCCGTTCCTGAAGTGGGCAAGCCACCCTTTTCCGACTGATAACCATGGCCTCGGATTAGGAGGAGCTGATTCTCATCCCAGCTGCTTCGCACTCGGCTGCAAACCGTCTTACTGTACGTTCACACCGCCGCCGACTTGAGCTTCCAAAGCTACCGGAAGTCATTCATTTTCAATGGAAGCTGGCTTTTCTCAGCTGCAAGGAGTGTCAAATCCATTGGCGTCGCGTTTAGAGCGTCAATCAGAAAGTTGAAAGTAGCTCAATTTTATGGTAATGAACTATGACACGGTTCAGCGGCAAGCAGCGGCAAAAGCTAGCAACCTATTGGAATATAGACGTCCTTCGCGCTGGCTGATTCCAGAGAAACATACCATTTAAACTTTCATTCCTACCAAAACATTAGTTCCGAGAAAATGGAGGAGAAGCTAATAATCACAGTTGCTAGGTTTCCTATCATTTATGATATGACGTTGTTTGCATATAGGTCCTGAACCCAAAATCTCAGAGTCCGACTGTAGTAAGGTTCAATGTGTGTGGAAGGAAGAAGACAGGGTCGGCTTGACTGGGACTCGCACTTTATTGATTTGTAACAAACAAAAGAAAACAAAAGTTGCGCCACATGCGCCTCCACCATAGACTTAGCTACAGCAATGCTCATAGAACACTCTTCCCACTGTATCAGCTCACAGTTCATTCAATGAACAATCTCTTCCCGCTGTGTCTCCAGCTATCAGTCCGTGTGCAGCGTGCGAGTCACAAGTCCTTCTATCTCACCCGCTCTCTCATTCCTACTGGCTCATATGCGGTCTCTCCACGCTAATCACTGCAATCAGTAGTAGCGGAGGGTGAGAACGGCCCATCTGATGGCCAAACACTCCTTCTATATGTTGCTGTACATCGTCTCTCTCTTAGAGAGCTTGCGACTGATGTACAGCACCGGCCGCTCTTCACCCTCCACCACCTGGGACAGGGCCGCGCCCAGCCCCCTGTCCGACGCGTCCGTCTTTAAGATGAAAGGGAGAGACAAGTCAGGAGCATGTAAAAGCGGCCCACCCCACAGAGCAGCCTTTATTTGGGTCAAAGCCTGCTGACACTGCTCCGTCCACTGGACCGTATCTGGTGCTTCCTTTTTAGTTAGATCACTCAGCGGGCTAGCGAGGTCCGAATAATTAGGTACAAACCTTCTGTAGTATCCCGCTAGCCCCAGGAACTGTCTAACCTCCTTTTTGGACTTAGGTCTCGGACAGGTCGTAACTGCTGCCGCCTTATCAATTTGGGGATGCACCTGTCACTGACCCAAGTGGAAGCCCAGATATCTAACTTCCACACGCCCGATTGCACACTTCTTTGGGTTGGCCGTGAGCCCAGCTCTTCTCAGCATCTTCAAGACAGCCCGCAAATGCTGCATATGATGATAGTAGATGATAATATATTCCAAGTAGGCAGCGGCATATGCAGCATGGGGCCGGAGGACTCTGTCAATCAGGCGCTGAAAAGTTGCCGAGCCCCGAACAAGCCAAAAGGAAGGGTGACAAATTGGTGTAATCCAAACGGCGTGGCGAAAGCTGTCTTTTCTTTGGACATGGGAGACAAGGGGATCTGCCAATATCCCTTTGTTAAGTCCAGTGTCAAAGTGTCACCTTCCGATAGTCCACACAGAAACGGATTGAGCCATCAGTTTTAGGAACTAAAACTATCGGGGTCAACCCAGTCACTGTTGGACTCTTCTATTACCCCCATGTCCAGCATTGCCTCTAATTCGCTCTGAACTACCTTTTTTTGTGTTCAGGCAAGCTATACAGGCGGCTGCGCACAACTACGCCCGGTTCTGTCTCAACGTGGTGCTGAATGAGGTTCGTTCATCCAGGCAGGGGCGAGAACACATCAGCAAACTCAGTTTGCAAATAACCTTTTAACCTCATTTAAATTTTTAAAATTTTTTAAAGGTTTAAATTTTTAACCTCAGTGAGCTGGGAGGGTTGAAGGTGGTCTCCACCAAGTGTCAGAGCGAGCAATTGTGGTTTTAGATTCGCTTCTAGACCGAGATCCTGCTCTCTGCTAACCACCCTCGCCAGCATCACTGACTCTGCCTCAACCCACTTTTTGAGAAGGTTGAGGTGATAAATTTGACGTGCCCCGTCCCTATCCATTCGAATTACCTCATAGTTGAAATCGCCAACACGCTGTGTGACCTCAAAGGGTCCTTGCCACTTTCGCAAGTAATTTAGAACTGGAAGTAGGGAGAAATACAAGCACTTTATCTCCCGGTGCAAATTGACGTAGCCTAGCCCCCTTGTTGTACAACCGGCTCTGTCTGTCCTGGGCCTGTAACAAATTCTCCATTGATAGCTGCCCCAAAGTGTGGTGTTTTGTTCTGACGCCCATAGAAAAGCTCAAAGGGGGAAAACCCTGTGGAGGCTTGGGGCACCTCGCGTACGGTGAACAAGAGGGGTTCTAGCCATTTATCCCAATTTTTGGCGTCTTCGTGTACGAACTTTCGAATCATGGATTTCAACGTTCGATTAAACCGTTCCACCAGACCGTCTGTTTGTAGACGCTAGTGCGAATCGATTTAATGCCCAATAATTCGTAAAGTAGCGAATAGTTCGTGACATAAATGCCAGGCCTTGGTCGGTGAGAATCTCTTTAGGGATTCCCACCCGGGAGATTAATGAAAACAGCGCGCTCACAACGCTTTTGGCAGAAATATTGCGGAGCGGGACTGGTTCAGGGTACCGCGTTGCGTAATCCACCAGGACTAACGCAAAGAGGTGCCCACTTGCTGACCGTTCTAATGGCCCGACGAGGTCCATGCCAATTCGTTCGAAGGGGACCTGCATTAACGGGAGAGGGCACAATGGTGCTTTTGGATTTGCCGGTGGATTCACCAACTGACATTCACGACAAGACGCCGCGCACCACTTGCGCACGTTCTTGTGAATGCCCGGCCAGAAAAACCGGGCCATGAGATGGTTTAGTGTCGCCGTTTGTCCTAAATGCCCGGCCATTGGATTACAGTGAGCCGCCTGGAAAAGCATTTCCCAGCAACTCTTAGGAACTAACAACTGAGTTGTATGTTTTTTTGACTGGGCATCTTGGGTCACCCGATACAACTCATTCTTTATAATACTAAATTAGGTATAAGAGAGCGGTTGGTCTGGCTGGAGTAGCTGGCTGTCGCTAGAGCGGACCTGATCAAAAGCGTGTTTCAGCGTTTCATCCTGGGACTACTCCAGAGGAAAATCATCGCGCTCTGTGAGGATGGTTCTCTCCAGAGTGCTCTGTTCCTCCCGATCAGTACCCAGTGGTCCCGGCTCAGTTTCCCCCACCTGAACAACCACTGTCCTTCCCTTATTTCCCTTTCCCCAAGAGGCATCCGTACACAAAGACCCCAACAATTTACTAAAGGCAGGCGAATTAGTCTCCAGAATTAATGAATGCCGGAGGTGCGGGTTAACTGACACCTCCACACTATGCTTTTCTCCCCTAAATTGAATTTCCACTGTTATAATAGGATAACTCACCATACACAGATACTCACTGGTATCTGGTACAGGTCAGCTTGATCGGGGGCAGCCTGTGGCACATCGGGGATCCGGATCAGCGTCCCCACCTCCATCACCGGACAGCGGTCAAAAAAATGTCCTGGATCCCCGCAGCGCCAACAGGCCGGCCCAGGCTTCCCCGCCGCCAGCGGCAGGAAACGTGTCAAGGGATTGGCGTGGAGAGAGCGGGGCGGCAGGTGAGAGAAAGGAGTGTTTCATGGACGGAGCCGGCCCCCGGGGTGGGGCCCTGGGCACTGGAACAGGCTGCATAGAGGGCCCCGTTCTCCGCCTTGGCGCCGGCCAGGGCATCACTCCCCCATGAGACCTGGGAAGGGGAATAGGTTTGGGGAGAGAAGGGGAAACTTAAGAAAAAGAAGGAGAGACAGATGCCATGGATTCGCCGACCCCTGGGCACGCCACCATGTGATCTTCCGCCAGTTGGATGGCCTGGTCCAGCGACGTTGTGCAGTGGCACTGGACCCACTGGGCAGTCCACTTGGGCAGCTTCGCCACAAACTGCTCCAGTACCACCTTGTTGACGATGTCCTCGACGTCGCCTCCGTCGGCCATCAGCCATCTGCGGCAGGAGTCCCGGAGCTGTTGCGCCATGACGAAGGGTCGGCTGGACTCTTCCAGGCTCAGCATCCTGAATCGCTAGCGATGTTTCTTTGGGTACGGCCGACCCGCTGAAGGATGGCGCGTCTAAGGTCTTCATAGACCAGGAGATTCTGGACTGGCAGTTGGTGTGCGGCTGTCTGTGACTCCCCAGACAGCAGGGGGATGAGCCGCATGGGCCAGTCCACGCGGGGCCATCCCAGGGCCTCAGCTGACCTCTCAAACAAGTCCAGGAAGGCCTCCGGGTCGTCTTCTTGACCCATCTTATTGAGAGGTAGGGGCGGAGACCCATCTTGTTGAGAGGTAGAGGCAGAGAGCTTTTCCGGAGCTGGCTCGACCGGGAGATTCGGGCCATCCCCTCACCAGCTTCGGCCTTGGCCCGAATCTCCCGGTCGAGCCAGCTCCGGAACAGCTCTCTTTCTTCTTGCTGGCCTTGGAGAAGCAGCTGGAAGCGTTGGTCCTGCTCCTCCTTTACGGCCAGCAGGGCCTGGTGTTGCTCCCTGTGAAGACCCGCGAGAGATTGGATGAGGTCCGCAAATGGCGTTCCTGGCGGGATCTGTATAGCGGCGGCAGTCTTCTTCCTCCCGGGTTTCGGCACCAGTGTAGTGAGGTTCAATGTGGTGGAAGGAAGAAGACAGGGTCGGCTTGACTGGGACTCGCACTTTACTGATTTGTAACAAACAAAAGAAAACAAAAGTTGCGCCACATGCACAGTGCGCCAGTCACTGTAGACTTAGCTACAGCAACATTCATAGAACACTCTTCCCACTGTATCAGCTCACAGTTCATTCAGGTGTTCATCATCTGCACTTGACCTACTTACTCACCGCACAGCTGACACTGGCTCCTCTCTCGTTACAGATTTTGCAAAACCACGCCCCCCTTGCCACACCAACGTCTTCTCCGCAAATACAATACAGCAGCAAACACAACAACTTCGCGATTATCCATGATCCAGTGATACACGTTTGAGAATGAGCGCAACTTTTATTTGAAATATTTACAAACGCTCGTTTCAAGCAGGAATCCAATTCATTTGCTCACGGTAATGATAATAATAGGTAATTATTCTTTTTTCCCCCTGATCTAATGTGACCAAAACGGTTATAAAAATGCTGTCATTATAAAAGGTTTCTTCAATGTATTGTTTGTTTTTTCTGTTTATTACATTTAATGTTGTGACACTTCTCTTCTCCCTGCTACGTCAGAGCGGCCAGAGCGGCCAAAGTGTTTTGGACAAGCGTCCTTGGCAGGGAGGCCAGAGCTTTTTTGTCAATCAAGTCGGCGGCAGTGTGAACTAAAGTGCTGCATTGGGATTGAGTCCCGCCGGGTCCCACGGGACCCAACGCAAATCTCGCGGGAGCGGGCGGTTTGAACTTTGCTGCGGGCGGGAATGGGCGGCTAAAAAAAACCCTGCGGGATCAAGAGGTAGCAAAGATGTAGACAGTGGTACGCCTGCATTAACTTCACTGTTGTTGAGATTTTCCCAGAAAACGACGGCTCATTCATTTAAGAAAGAAGTTGAAGAGGGACCCTCAAAAGATCTGCAATCATGTATTTGTATGTATTTATTTAAATCTATTTATCTAAATGTATTAGAAGATGTAGAAGAATAGAAAAACAGCAAATAAATAAAAAATAAATAAATACATTTAAATAAAAAAATAAATTAAATAAAAATACTTTTAGATAAATAGATTTAAATAAATACAAATACATGATTGTATTTGATCCTAAGATACGACTATCTTTTAATGATCAGTGCGTCAGATGCAGGCCAGGGAAACAAAACAAACAACCCCATGAAGCTCTTTAATAATAGCAATACATATACGTGTTTTTTCCTGCGGGACGGGAGAAGACACAAAATCAATGCATCTCTATTATTGTGCGGGAATAAATTCTAACCAGTTTTGCGGGTGCGGGCGGGAGTGGACATACATATTGCGGGAGCGGGCGGGAGTGTAACACATACGTTGCGGGAGCGGGCGGTAATGGTCAGAAATTCGGCGGGAAGTCCTGCGCAGGTCTCTAGCGTGAACGTACAGATAGTGCATGCTGAAGGTCCTGGTCTGATGGGGCCAGCACGACAACATCATCCGCAAAAAGCAGAGACGCAATCTCGTGGTCCCCAAACCGGACACCCTCCGGCCCCTGGCTGCGTCTAGAAATTCTGTCCATAAAAATTATGAACAGAACCGGTGACAAAGGGCAGCCCTGCCGGAGTCCAGCATGCACCGGGAACAAGTCTGACTTACTGCCGGCAATGCGAACCAAGCTCCTGCTCTGGTCGTTCAAGGACCGGACAGCCCTTAGCAGGACCACAGGACGACGCGAGGGACACAGTCGAATGCCTTCTCCAAATCCACAAAACACATGTGGATTGGTTGGGCAAACTCCCATGAACCCTCCAGCACCCTGAAGAGGGTATAGAACTGGTCCAGTGTTCCATGACCGGGACGAAAACCATATTGTTCCTCCTGAATCAGAGGTACTACTATCGGCCGAATTCTCCTCTCCAGTACCCTGGCATAGACTATCCCGGGGAGGCTTTGTGAGATCTGCTTACACTTATTACATTTAGGGGCCAACCTTCATGGTGACGCTTTACCTACAAATAGTGCTTTTTCACACAAAACATTATATGAAATCGCCAACTCAAACAATATTTTTTAACTGCCATGAGATGTTTTAGATGTTTTTATATTGAGCTAATATTCTCTATTCTCTAAATGTTTCTGCATTTTTACCTTTTCATTATTATTTGTTATCATTTGTTAACGTTATTTGTTACATTGTTACATTGGCATTGTTACCTTCAAACATGGGGATTCAAGACTGTAATTTGACTATAATTCATATTTGACTATAATTCATATAATTTATATAATTCATTTGTTTCATATGTGTCAAAGTCAAAGCTTTATTTGAAAATTCAAGATTTTGAAATTCAAATGTTCAAATTTTAATAACAGGCAATGATCAAAAACAAGTTACAAAACCCAAGAAACCAAGTTTGGTACAAACCAAAGTGCTTTATACTAATGACAGTGTAGATGCAGTCAATAATGGGGATGGTGAATGGTTATTGGCCAATTGGTGGGTTGGCATCACAATACGTATTATATAAGAAATTGTACGATTTGGGTTGTACAAAAACAAATGACTGAAACTTAAACCTAGTCCAAACCCTTACTCAAATTCATAATTAGAATATTTACCTGGTGTTTAACAAAGTCTCCTTTACTTTTTTCATACTAATTCTTAATTCGTGGACATAAAATCTTGTTTTGTTTAGTTTTTTCTTCCTGCATGTTAAATGCGGTGCTCTGTAGTTTTTACTCAGTTCTGTCATGACAACTCTCCGGAGATTGGTACTGTAATAGAGATTTGCATGGTAATGCACGTGGCAATGTTAAAGTATTTGGTTTTGGCAGAATAGATCTGCTACGCTGCTGCTGCTGCAGAGCAAGTACTGAGACTTGCTACTGCCAATACATTTACAGACATTGCTGTGAGCATGTAAGACATGCTGCTGCTGCTGCACATGTAACATACATGAATTAACCCCTGTAGCAGATCTATATGGGTGGAGCTGGGTGAGGTGGAGGGTTTCTGAAAGGGCGCTGCATACTGGTACCAGCAACACCCCGGGATTTGTTTGAATGCTGAGCCACAGCTTATTTGATGCTGTTGCAAAAGCAACCAATCAGCTGTGCCATGTAGATAATAATGTGATCACTACCAAATGAGTCAAAGACTTATCAGCCTGCGCCATCTAGAGCTTCATGCCAGAACTAGGTATTTTCATAATTCTTAAAATTTTTAGTCAGTGTTTGACAAATTTATATATATATATATATTAAGACCTAATAGGATTTGTTTTGTGACAGCTGCTGCACTGTATCATAGAGATACTACTCATAACAGGATCAGAATAGTGAAAATTGGCTTGCTCACACTACAGGCAAATCATGTCCTCTTGAAGAGTCAAATCAAGATGGCAACTGCTGCCTCTTTGCGTGTGCCAGACCAGTCACTTCTGGGAGTTATGCCAGGCCTTGATCAACACTGCTAATAAGTACAAACCAAACTTGTGATTTGTCCTTTCAATACCCTTTGCAGATGTTAAACTGCACTGTTGGCTTGCTTTGTTCAAAAATTATGTTCCTTAATATTTTTAATAAGGCCTCATTCATAATTTCATTCAGATTAATAAAACTAAAATCCAAGAACATTTAATGCGATTTACGATGTGTCTTGATAAATTATGTTGCACTCCGTAGGACTGAATTTTACCATCTTATACTCTTTCCAAGTTCTATGGAAGTCCAGCGTTCCATCTTTCCTCGATTGTATGATGGTCCAGCCCCCACCAGCACTATCCATGTTGCAATAAACCTAGTAGCAGATATAACAGGATAAGACAGCGGCTTCTGGCATTTCTACTCTTCAAATTCAGAGATTTTATCTCCATCATTTAGAACAGTGCATAAAAACGCTCTCGGTTACTAAAGTAACCTCGGTTCTCTCTAGATGAGGGAACGAGTGTTGCGTAAGCTAGCTTACGCTATGGGGAAAGTCCCTTTTCTAGAGAATACTGAAGCCAAAAATTATCATAATTTTGCATTAATTTAAAACGCATTGCTGCACAGTGCAGACCTAGGCGAAGCAGCTCGTGCGCCTATTGGTTGCTCTGCGGCAACTGCTTTAGCCTATCGATGGTCTGTACGTGTAAGCACCAATGAGGGCACGGGTGCCCTCGCGCGTCACGTCCCGCCAGAATGGGGGTGGCTTATGTGTATATAAGCCAAGTCCAGATAGGATGTTCTTTGGTTTTTCACACTGAAGCGAAACCAGATCGTAGCACAAGCACGGCAGGGTTACACAACATACGTTCCCTCATCTAGAGAGCCCTACAAATATCCTGGAGTGAAACCCCACTGGACCAGGCCCATGAAGAGGCCATTTCTCTGTTTGAATGGGCTCTGATGCTTAAGGGGCATTGAAGGCCCTTAGACCTATAAGCCAGCACGATAGCGTCAACTATCCATCTGGAAAGAGTCTGTTTCAAGGCGGCTAGCCCTTTGCTGCGGCCACCGAACGAAACAAGAGCTGTTCTGACTGCATGAAAGCAGCAGACCGCTCGACATATATCCTCAATGCCCTGACCTGGCAGAGGAGGTTAATGTCATTTTCGCCGTCAGACCCAGATAGGGCTGATAGGGAGATGACTTGCGCTCTGAATGGAGTGGAGAGCACTTTGGGGACATAGCCAGGTCTCGGTTTGAGGACAACTTTAGAGTCGTTAGGCCCAAACTCCAAGCACGTCGCGCTTACAGAGAGCGCGTGCAGGTCACCCACTCGCTTAACTGAAGTGAGAGCCATTAGGAAAACGGTTTTAAAAGATAGAACCCGCAAGTCCACTGACTGCAGGGGGTTCGAAGGGACCATTCTTCGTGGTGTTCAGGACCGTGGAGAGGTCCCAGACCGGAACCATAGGGGTTCGAGGAGGGTTTAGTCTCCTAGCACCCCTAAGGAAGCGGATGATAAGATCGTTCCTTCCCAGTGACTGGCCGTGCAGGGGTTTCAAAAACGCCGCAATGGCCGCAACATACACTTTGAGCGTGAAAAGGGACCTGCCCTCGTCCAAAAGCTCTTGTAGGAAGGAGAGGATCTCCGTAATGCTGCCGCGTTGTGGGTCTAGGTTTCGGGGCTGAGCACCAGCTAGAAAACACTGACCACTTAGAAGCGTAGAGCCTCTAGCCTGTGTGATAGTATTAAGCACATTTACTGGGAGATCAGCGGATACCCGTTGATGGCCCACACGTGCAGGGCCCATAGTTTGGGGTGCGGGTGCCAAATCGCACCCCTGGTCTGAGAGAGAAGATCCCTCCTCACCGGAACAGACCACGGGGCCGTGCTCGATAACTGCATCAGCTCTGGGAACCAGACTTGGTTCCTCCAAAGCGGTGCCACATGGAGCACAGAGCAATTGCTCTCCCTGATTCGCCTGATTACCTGGGTTAACAGCGTGACTGGGGAGAATGCATGGAGGGGGAGGCTGGGCCAGTCATGGGCCAGCACATCCCTCTTTTTCGAGAGAAAAATTGGGCAGTGCGCATTCTCTGATGACGCGAAGAGATCGACTTTCGCTCTGCCGAACCGGTCCCATAGCAACTGAACCACTTGGGAGTGCAGGGACCATTCCCCTGGGGGAACGTTGTTCCTGGACAGCATGTCCGGACCCACGTTTTGACAGCCCGGCACGTGTGCCGTTGTCAGTGAGCGCAGGTTGTGCTGAGACCACACAAGGAGGCATTCTGCCAGCGTGTGGAGGCTTCTTGATCTGAGACCGCCCTGGCGGTCTTTTTATTATATAAATTAGCCAATCGTCCAGATAGTTCAATATTCGCATCCCCTGTAGCCTTCGGGGGGCGAGCGCCGCGTCCATGCACCTCGTGAATGTGCAAGGTGCTAGAGACAGGCCGAATGGCAGGACAGTGTACTGATAGCTCTGGCCCTCGAAGGCGAATCGTAAGAAAGGCCTATTATGGGGCGATATCTGAAATTGAAACTAGGCATCTTTCAGATCGAATGAAATAAACCAGTCCCTTGGGCGAACTTGCGCAAGGATTTGTCTGGTCGTGAGCATTTTGAATGATCTCCGCCAAAGGGCTCTGTTCAGGCATCTGAGATCTGGAATGGATCTGAGACCACCATCCTTCTTGGGAACAAGGAAATATCTGCTGTAGAAACCTGACACGCTCTGTGTCAGAGGGACGGTTTCTATAGCTCCTTTCCCCAGCAGTTTCGCTATTTCGGCACGAAGTAGGTGTGCTACTTCGTTTCTCACCGTAGTTACGACCCTGGCCCGAAAGTGCGGGGGTCTGTAAGCGAACTGCAGCGAATAGCCTCGCTTTATGATGTTTAGTATCAGTATAGGTGCTAGTATTCAGTATAGGTGCGCAAGCTGCTTCGCTTAGGTCTGCACTGTGCAGCAATGCGTTTTAAATTAATGCAAAATTAGGATAATTTTTGGATTCAGTATTCTCGAGAAAAGGGGCTTTTCCCGTAGCGTAAGCTAACTTACGCAACACGAGAGTACTCTCGTAAGAGAACCTGAGAGTAAGCATAGAAATGTATGTTTTTTAAGGAAGATTGTGCTTTGAGTGGAAAATTATAGTTTGTGCAGTTACAATGTAAAAAAAAAAGTAAAATTTAATTTGGTCAAAAAATGCATTGAAATTACAGATCTTCACAATTTTGAATTAAGTATTAACTAATTTTAGCCAGCTGAATTTTTTTATAGTATATCTCTCTTTCACTAATATGGGCACTGCACTGACCAGGTCAAATATGATAATAGGCATGCCAATGACAGCATTTGATCTCAGAAATAAGTTATGAGGCCAGTGCAGGTAGTGTAAGTTCTGGAGTGCAGCATTTACCCAGCTGTTACTCTGAGAGTTCAGCCAAGAGTATTTCCAGCTCTTGCTCTTCCTGAGCCAGTCAATACCTATTCCAGTGTAAAGTACTCTGGTACATAGATATACTGTAGGCTGATAACACCAGAAAAACAAACAAACACAACATTTCTGGTTTATGTGTACGACCATGACTTCATTCAGTGTGTCACCCATGGTTTATTTGGAGTGTATGCTCTACACTTTGGAAGTATTGCGAAACTTAACAGCCATTAATGTTTCTATATAGCCTATTAATTAAAGTTTTTAGGCCTAATAATTAAAACAGTAACACTTTAAGTTACACTATATAGTAATATAAATTATGCATAATTGCATGCAACTAACCCTAAACCAAACCTGAATCCTAACCCTATAGTAAGTAGTTAATTAATATTACTCAGTACTTAAATGTATTATTACTGTAACAAGGACACCTTAAAATAAAGTGTAAGCATTAAACTTATCATAACGTGTCATATATTGAAAAAAAAAGAAATGCATAGCAAACTAAAAACGTACATGGCAGCACTTTATTTTACCGTGTACCTGTTACACATCTTGCACATGATATAGTAACAACAGTAAATTATGCATAATTACAAGCAAATAACCTTAAACCAAAAGCTAAGCCTAACCCTAATTATATAGTAAAGTAATGATTAATATTATTCAGTACTTATTTGTATAACTACACTGAAACTTGTGCACCTTAAAATAAAGTGTAACCACTTACACTTTAAAACAGAGATGACATAAGTTAGGTTATGTTGGTTTAAATAAAAATGAAGTGTGTAGTGTATAATGTCATACTGCTCAAACAAATTGAAATTCTCAACCCAAACTCATGAGAAAAGTGACTATTTTAGGAGTAGCCATTTTGATTTTTAGGGGGAAAGCATGAAGGTCAAACCCTAACATCTAAATCTAACTCTCAGTGGGATGTAAGCAGGTCATACGAAAATATATGAATGAGATCGAATTCGCCAATTCACCAACTCATTGCCATAAGAGTGTGTTGGTATTGTTGAAAGTACCACAAAAAAAGTGTTCAGATTCCGAAGGAAATGACAACAACAAATGGCTTATTTATAGTTGTCTCTGCACATTAAGGTAGGAGAAACTATTTTAAAACTAAGAAATGCTCAGTTTACCTTAGAAAAGGAAAAAAGTGCTGTACACGTCCACCATAACACATGACAAATGCAACACTACTGGCCTCACTACTGAAGCTGTGTTATCAGATCCCATTTAGACTGACCTTATGCATGTCTTGCATGCCAATGTAGATGGTGTAAATTCCACTCCTGTTAAATCCAGCCCTGAAGAGTTCGGCACAGTCTCTGTATTTTATCATATCATCCATTTGTTTGAAAACATTTGGACTCACTGTTTCAAACAGGCATGGATAAAAATAAGTAAAGAATGTGTAAAAATTTTGCAGAGAGAGAGAGAGAGAAAACAAACGGGTTTGTAAATAGGCAAGCTAACTAAACACAAATAAAGGTTGTCCTAGTCTTATGGATATTAAAATTAGATGTTTGCTCAATTCAGTGTTGGGCTACCTACTGAATCTTAAAAGCCTTAAGTGAATGAACAAATCTCTCTATATATATATATGATTTGCTCTAACTGCTCAGTCTCCTATATCAGTACGTGGAGGTTGAACAGGGACGTGAGAAGTGTGCGACTCTGTTACTTTTCACACAATGTTTCAGATCCAAGTAAAACTTGGCAGCAAAAGAGATTCCCTTTCAAGGGAACTCGAGCTGCGTCAAGCTGTGGGAACGCCTCTGCATGTGTGCGTCATGAAGCACGTATGGAATCAGTCCAATGGAGAGACGGAACGTCATAGGCGGGTGACGTCATCGACCAGGAAACTCTAAAGCACCCCCAAAACACAAGCGCGACAGCTTTTTTGCCTTCAGTAAGCGCTATATGTGGATCTGTCTCAAGTGTTTTTGTCTGTCACTAAGCAGGAGTTTCACTATTTCAAAAAACTATATATATATATATATATATATATATATATATATATAATATTGAGAGACAATGGCGAGCGAACAACAATTTAAGAAGTGTGTTCCTCCCTGCTCGCGCTATTTAACGAGCTACACACGGGGTAATAAGTGTAATAAGTGTAATAAGTGTAAGCAGATCTCACAAAGCCTCCCCGGGATAGTCTATGCCAGGGTACTGGAGAGGAGAATTCGGCCGATAGTAGTACCTCTGATTCAGGAGGAACAATATGGTTTTCGTCCCGGTCATGGAACACTGGACCAGTTCTATACCCTCTTCAGGGTGCTGGAGGGTTCATGGGAGTTTGCCCAACCAATCCACATGTGTTTTGTGGATTTGGAGAAGGCATTCGACTGTGTCCCTCGCGTCGTCCTGTGGTCCTGCTAAGGGCTGTCCGGTCCTTGAACGACCAGAGCAGGCGCTTGGTTCGCATTGCCGGCAGTAAGTCAGACTTGTTCCCGGTGCATGCTGGACTCCGGCAGGGCTGCCCTTTGTCACCGGTTCTGTTCATAACGGGGATACACACAGCTTATGTGTTGTTCGTTTGGGAGTGCAGCATGCCCAGTCAGCTCTCGAGGGGGCTGATTGTGAGCATTGCGAGCGTTTGCCTCTTAGAACGCTCCGCTCCCGCCGATCACTCTTTGAGGAGAGTGGTTCGGTTCGCGATCCCGCTTATGCCGAGGCTGAGCGGCGACGTCATTCGTGGGGATCGCAGATGGATCTGACAGCGGGGCTGTTCTGAGGATCTGGATGTTGTTAGTCTGGATGCGGGAGATGTCGATGATTCGCCATCTCGCTCTCCCGAAAGTGAGGAGCTTATGGAGGTGCTCACTCGTGCTGTTTCTAAATTAAGCATTGAGTGGCCAGCTGTTAGGCAGGAGTCTAGAGAAAAATCTAAATTAGATGAAAGATTTTTGCCTTCCCGTTCTCAACCTCCACGCCGGTGCTTGCCCTTCTTCCCTGATCTCCACACAGAGGTTTCGAGATCGTGGAAAAAGCCGGTCTCTTATCGTGTTTTTAGCCCTCAAACTTCCACTTATTCAAACATTGTGGGGGCTAAATCTCATGGTTATGGGGCGATGCCCAAAGCAGAAGACGCGCTTGCTAGTCATCTTTCTGCTGAAGCTGCATCTTCTTTTAAGGCACCACTTTTACCCTCTAAGCCTCTTAGAAGTAAGTCAGCTTTAGTGGGTAAGGCGTATTCGGCGGCCGGTCAAGCCTCGGCGTGCCTGCACACGATGTCCATCTTGCAGGCATACCAGGCTGACTTATTAAAGGATGTGAGTGACACTCAAGAGGTCAGCACTGACGTAGTTCGCGAACTGCGTCAGGCTGCAGATTTATCTCTGCGCGCCACCAAGGAGTCGGCCAAGCTAATGGGCCGTACTATGGCAGCCCTGGTGGCCGCAGAGAGGCATCTATGGTTAAATCTCTCTGGTATGAAAGAAAAAGACAAAGCTTTTCTTTTGGACGCTCCGCTCTCTCCTCATGGTCTTTTTGGTGATTCTGTCAATACTGTCATAGATAGATTTCAGGAAGAGAAGAAACAGTCGGCAGCGTTTCAGAAATGTATGCCTCTTAAAATTCATGTCTCCGGTACTGCTGGGCGGGAGCAGTCCAGGCTGTCAGTCAGCTCCTCACATAGGGCGCAACAGAAGCAGAGTGTCGCGTCTCGTGCTCCCCCTTCCAAACAGTGGGACCAGATCTTCTGGCAAAACTGATCTGAGGACAGTTATTATGGCAAAGAAGGCTTCGGCAAAGAGGAAGTACTGACGCCACTGGCGTCAGGATGCTGAGGGTGGTCCCTGCCGTGGGAGAGAGGTGTTCACCGCATTACACGGTGCCCGCTCTTCTTCGGTGCCCTCAGGGGCCCGTTCTGCCAACCCCGCCTTCATGACAGGGCACAGACGGTCCCAGCGAGCGCTTTCCCGAGGGATGCTCGCCCCCTCTGAGGAGGGTCTCAGAGCAGTTAAGCCAGTCGTTCCCTCCCGTTCCGCCGTTACAGGGCGCTGTGTTTGCTGCTCAAGTTACACCAGAGGCCAGTCTCGAGAGACTGGTACCCTTAGTAGTATTTCTGGCAGAGTGGAAAAGCCTTCCAAAAATATCTCAGTGGGTTCTGCACACAGTAAAAAAGGGTTATATTATCCAATTCAGGTGTCGTCCACCAAAATTCAGAGGGGTTCTGCCCACAGTGGTGGGCCCCGAGCAGGCTCTGGTAATGGAACAAGAGGTGAAAGCGCTCCTTCAAAAGGGGGCTATAGAACGGGTTCCTCCTCCCAGGTTGGAGTCAGGTTTTTACATCCGATATTTCATCGTTCCAAAGAAGGATGGGGGGTTGCGTCCAATTTTAGATCTGCGCCTGTTGAATCGCTCGGTAGGGAAGCTAAAATTCAAGATGCTCACTATCAAGCAGATTGTGTCACAAATCAGATCCGAGGACAGGTTTGTCACGATAGATCTGAAGGACGCGTACTTCCATATTTCCATCCTTCCACAACACAGGAAGTTCCTGAGGTTCGCCTTCGGGGGCGAGGCGTACCAGTACAAGGTTTTTCCATTTGGCCTAGCTTTATCTCCCCGCACTTTCACGAAATGCATGGATGCAGCTTTAGCGCCCCTGAGGTTTCAGGGCATTCGTATCCTCAATTACATCGACGATTGGTTGATTTTAGCTCAGACAGAGCAGATGGCGGTTCAGCAGTGAGATGTTGTTCTCGCTCATATGAGAAAGTTGGGGTTGAGGCTGAACGCAAAGAAAAGTGTATTATCTCCTTCTCAGAAGACCACTTTTCTGGGTGTCGTTTGGGATTCAATCTTGATGCGGGCGCGACTTTCTCCGACCCGCATCGCTTCGATTCTTTCAGCTATGAAACAAGTAAAGGTAGGCCAGCTACTCACTGTAAAACAGTTTCAGAGACTGTTGGGTCTGATGGCTGATACCTTGCGGCCTGTTGTACATGAGACCACTGCAGTGGTGGCTCCGGACCAAGGGATTCTCCCCGAGGGGAAATCCCCTCCGCACGATCAAAGTCACGCGGCGCTGCCTTCGTGCTCTGGTCATGTGGAAAGAAACCTGGTTCCTATCCAAAGGGCCTGTGTTGGGGGCTCTTTGTCGTCGCGTAACGCTAACGACAGATGCTTCCCTCACAGGGTGGGGGGCGGTCATGAGTGGTCGTCCGGCCCAAGGTCTGTGGCAGGACCATCATCTATCATGGCATATAAATTGTCTAGAGATGTTGGCGGTGTTCCAAGCTTTGAAACACTTCCTAGCAGACCTCAGAGGTCATCATGTGTTAGTTCAGTCAGACAACATGTCGGTGGTCTCGTATATAAATCATCAGGGGGGCCTGCGGTCGCGTCCACTTTACAAGTTGGCCCGTCAGATCCTCCTGTGGTCCCAGGGGAAGTTACGGTCTCTGAGAGCTATGTATCTTCCTGGTTATTTTAATGTGGTAGCAGACTCCCTGTCGAGGCAGGGGCCGAGGCCGGGGGAATGGAGGCTCCACCCCGAGGTGGTGGAGCTCCTTTGGTTGAGTTTCGGTCGCGCCGAGGTGGACCTATTCGCTTCCAAGGAGACAACGCACTGTCATCTGTGGTTCTCCATCAGTCAGCCAGCCCCTCTGGGGTTGGACGCTCTGGTACAGCCGTGGCCGAGGTCACGTCTGTATGCTTTTCCCCGGTTGCTCTGCTACCAGGAGTTCTGGAGAGGGTTCCCCGGGACGGGTCAGCCTACTTCTTGTAGCCCCGTTCTGGCCGGCCCGAGTATGATTCGCGGACCTAATATCTCTTCTGGACGGCTCTCCCTTGGAGATTCCGATCAGGAGGGATCTACTCTCTCAGGAGGGCGGTACGATATTTCACCCCCGCCCAGAGTTGTGGAAACTGTGGGCTTGGCCTCTGAGGGGGCCCAGCTCATAGAATCTGGTCTCTCAACTGAGGTTGTTGAGACCATCCTTCACTCCAGAGCTGCGTCCACGAGGAAGTTATATGCCCTGAAGTGGAAACTTTTCACTTCTTCGTGTGCAGAACACCGGCAGGACCCAGTTAACGGCCCAGTGGGTGCAGTGATGGAGTTTCTGCAGGAGCGTTTCTCTGCAGGGTTATCCCCCTCCACACTAAAGGTGTATGTGGCGGCACTAGCTGCTTTCCATGTCCCTTTCAGTGGAGTTTCTCTTGGGAGACACCCACTTATAACTCGCTTCCTTCGTGGCACTTTGAGGCTGAGGCCTGCAGTTCGTACGAGGGTGCAGACTTGGGATTTGGCCATTGTACTAGAGGGCCTTTCTTTGGCCCCCTTTGAACCTATTGAGGAAGTAAAAAAATTTTCTCACATATAAAACTCTTTTTCTGCTTGCAATCTCCTCACTTAAGAGAATCTGAGATTTGCAGGCCCTGTCGGTTGCACCCTCGTGCCTGGAGTTTTCGCCTGGTATGGTTAAGGCTTTTCTATACCCTAGACCAGGTTATGTCCCTAAAGTCCCTACTAATGCTGTTAGACCTACAGTGCTGCAGGCTTTCTATCCTCCTCCTTTTGTGTCATCAGATCAGGAGAAACTTAACCTTCTCTGCCCGTTTAGGGCGTTAGACGCTTACGTCCACAGAGCTGCCCTGTGGAGGAAATCAGAACAGTTATTTGTGTGCTTTGGGCCACCCAGGAAAGGGTGTCCCACGTCTAAACAGAGAATGAGCAAGTGGGTGGTTGAGGCCATCTCACTTGCTTATGAGTCGGCTGGTCAGCCTTCACCTTTGGCTGTACGAGCCCACTCTACTAGGAGTATGGCTTCTTCTAAAGCATTGTTGTCAGGAGTATCGCTAAGTGATGTTTGTGATGTGGCTGGGTGGTCCTCACCGCATACATTTGTTAAGTTCTATGAATTGGACTTAAGTTCCACTCCTGGGGCGCAGGTGCTCTCGTCCTCTGTGCGCTAGTTCCCACATGACGGTCATTTGCTCCTATGGCGACGTGGGTATTGGCGTTCCCACAGCTTGACGCAGCTCGAGTTCCCTTGAAAGGGAACGTCTCGGTTACGTATGTAACCCTAGTTCCCTGATAGGGAACGAGACGCTGCGTCGTTCTGCCATACTCCCAGCATGCCCGTTAGCGCTTCCTTCAGGCCTATCAGAAGCTGTCGCGCTTGTGTTTTGGGGGTGCTTTATAGTTTCCTGGTCGATGACGTCACCCGCCTATGACGTTCCGTCTCTCCATTGGACTGATTCCATACGTGCTTCATGACGCACACACGCAGAGGCGTTCCCACAGCTTGACGCAGCGTCTCGTTCCCTATCAGGGAACTAGGGTTACATACGTAACCGAGACGTTATCTATAGTCTGCAACAACCCTGATGTGGGCAGACAGATTTAAAGTCTACGTGATGTAAAGCAGACAGATTTAAAGAAATTAAGTACTGTAAGAGATGTGACACAAAACTGTCAGTGCAAAACAATACTGAGTGTTTGTGATCTCACAAATGTTCTTCTGAATGTTCTACTGATTTGTTCCCTAATTTTAGTTCCCTTGGCCACAATGTGGCTAAATTAAAACAAGGGAACAAATTAACAAGTTTATTCCCCTGAATGTCATGTGCAATACTCTGTTTTATAGATATACAATTCCAATTTGTTTCTCCAATTTGTGTACCTTTGTTCTTGGAGCACAGTTTCAACAGATCATTGATGGTACTATGCATTTGTAGTTGCTCTCGGCAGAGGGCGCTGTTGTTTGTGACGACCTGCTCTAGATTGATCTCCAAGCTCTGTATTGATGAGCTCTGGGATTCCAGGAGTCTCTGAAGCTCTGTCCGCTCACCCTTTATCCAAGCCAGTTCTGCATGGTGACGTGCCTCCATGTTAAGAATACGCTGCTCTAGAGTACTGAACACAGACACAGACATGAATAGGACAAAGTTGCATTTGACAGTGACCAGAAAACAAAAAAAATTACAAAGTAGAAAAGTGTCAAAAAAGGTGTCAGTGAAAAATACCCTGTTTTGTCCCAAAGTTGGTTGATCTCACTGGTTTGCCAGAGGAGTTTGTTCTCAAGTTTGTTGGAGGACAGAGCGTTTTCCAGTGACTGAATCTCAAGTCTAGAAGTCTGAAAATCTGTCATATAATGACATACAGCATTTGATGTGTTTTAATGACAAATTAGAGACTTTTCAGTTTCATAAATCCCTGTGGCCATCAAAGCACTGTTAAAAATAGGGTGTTTCTTATTATGTAAACTCATGATTTCCCAAGAATATTTATTAGGCAATATTAGCATTTTTTAGATTAATGTTTTTGGACGTTTTGGATATGCATTCACACCTTTGTCTCCGTGTCTGTTAGTCTCCTGATGTGTTGGATGGACTGGGAAACTAGCTTGGTGCTCAGATCCAGCATGGTTGTCATTTCATTATGTAGAGCAATATTCTGCAGGTGTGTTGTGTCTTTTGTCAGACTGTCCATTACACAGACCTCAATCTATATGCAAACACACATATGCAAAGAGAAAGAATGAATAGGAGCATACATTATTCATTGTGGTCTTTATATATGGTCACATACAATATATCTAAATACTTGCAGCTGTACTTTAGGGGGCAACTGTATGATATTGAATCAGCCTAGTATTGAGCAGCTACACACTCTGAATAAGACTGTATTTATTATATTTTACTGTCAATTTTCTCAGTTTAAAGTGTAAAAGTGTAGAAAAAACAATGAGGAATCCTAATCGTAATTCCTTAAACACCCAGAGTATCATTAGTAATGTCTTTTTGTAAAATATTTTTTAAATATGAGGCCCTCTACCACATGTTTGAGAGGGAATGGAGATAAATACTCTATTGAACAACGAATATTGAACTATAAACTCCAGTTAAAATAACAAAACATCTGCGAGAGTCTATTTGGACAGAATAGACAAAGTCTATTTGCAATCCCATGTTGGTGATAAAAGATAGATGTGTTTGTTAGCTCTGGCAACCTTGTGCATGAAAACTAAGCTTTGTGCAGTTGTGCTTATGCAGATAGTTCCACAACATGATGAACTGTGTTCGGCTGGATCACTTATATGAAGGCAGTATAGTCCACTTTTGACTGTCTTATCTTGACTGATTTCTCCCAAAAGTTCTAAATGGGTCAATGACTGGTATACACATATTCTGAAAAGCATGATTTTCATTTTTTTATAAAAACGAAACATACAAGGAAAAATAGAACATGATTTTACAGAGGGGAACCCTGAAGACCCACATGAATGTGTCTCAGTGTCAGCAAGTCTCTTACGATATAAATAATCTTACCTTTTAATAACAAGTCAAAGCTAGTAAAATGTATGATATGGTTCAACTGATGATACAATTTGATTTAAATTACATTCAAAAACTTTTGAAATTAGTATACCAGCACCTGTTATTACTTTGTACTTGATGGTAACTTCACAAGACATTTCAGAGTTATTAAATTGGAAAATGGTATAAAGGCTTTTCAAAACCTAAAGAAACCAACATGAAAACACTTCTAAGATCTTTTCACATGTTATCATGTCTAAGTTCAATCATTTTTGATCTGACACATTAGCTGCGTCTCAATTCAGTGGCTACATGCTTCGAAGGCTGCATGACCACAGTGCCTCGACGAAGGCTGTCCCAATTTGAAGGCTCCTGCGAATGTGGCCAACAAGTGTGTCTTTCTTTCCCTGGGCCCTAATGGATAGAACTTGTGGATTCTTCACAGCCTAGCCTATCCCAAGACTCATTGTCCAGCGGCCCCAAGACTCATTGTTACAACTTACTCAAATATATATAAAATAAATCTTTAAACCTGTTCAAATATTGACTTACATCTTACAAGAGGCAAATTTATAGATAGTTTATACTCTTTATTATGTACATAAATGGACAGAGGTGAACCTATTTAGACTATTTAGGTTGTGAACCAGTCAAAAGCAGGGTTCACAAGTTTACTTGCTTACCAATAATACTCTTACAGTTTACTATTACTCTCTCAAGCCACTCTCTAGTTAACCGTATAAGTCTCACACTTCTGCTTTGTGTCACCACTGTGTTCATGGACTTTTCAGTTAGTTGTCATTTGTCACATGTTCCTTTTTTCAGTTTCCCACCACAAGTCTGTCATCCTGGTTACCATCATTAGTTCTGGGTCTGTTCCATCGGCCAAGCATCATCGTCGCCGCCAGGGGATAGTCGTCCCATCATCACCATCCCTGTGTCTCACTATCCGGCCTTTACCACCTGTATTCAGTCGTCCTGCCATCACCATCCCTTCGCCTCCTCCTGCCACCATCCCTCCTTTTCTGCCTCCCCGCATCATTCCACAATCTGCTCGCCCCAAACCCTTAATATTAATATTTTACACGTTCTGTGGTTTTTGTTTTGGTCTGTGTGATCTCGCCCACTGCCAGTTCAACCAATAGTATTTCGACACCCGGGATGCCAGTTGGCAGGAAACACAGCTTTTTTGCAGCCTTGGAAACAAGCAAACAAACTATACCAGATTAAATAAACCATTTCATTATGAACATTGCTTTGTGTACACTGTAGGGACAGAAAAGATGCAATTCAATCTAATAAAAACATCTTTTTCTTTCCATGGCTAAATGCTTGATTTTGTGCACCTGCTAGTAACACTTATTTGTTACAAACTGAACATATTTACAAATGCAATGATATTATGATGCTCACTGTTAGTCTTCCATCACAAAGATTATTTGAAAACATCCCACTGAGTACAGCTACAGTTCTGGTGCATTCTCTGGGTTCCTTATCAGCACTTTATACAGTGTTTACAGGAAGAGATATTTTCAGCTGCTCTCAGTGAGATGAAGTCCAAGATGCATAAATACTCACTGCATTAAAGTGATAGCTTTATGTCCTCTGGGCCTGGAGTGTATAACACTCAGCTGAAGTGTTGTAACAGGATGTGTTTATCTAGTGCCCTGCATCCTAAGATTGTTCTAGCTGGACCAAATAGCAACAGGCAGAGATTAAACAGGTCACTATCTTCTTTCAGAGCATGTCAGTGGTTAGAGAGCAGGGGCTGTGGTTTGCAGATGGTGAGGACAAGAACACTTTTCAGTGGGTCAAGATAATGCAGACTCACTCAGATGCATTAGTGTATCATCTGAGGTAATTATCTCAAATTGTGTATTTTTTTAATAGAGTTCTGAGGTGGAAATGATGCTGATGGAAATTACATTTTAATGATTTTTGCAATACAATTTTTAACTCCTTTGTCTTGCATAATTTGACAAACAGCTTGATGTTGAATGATCACAATAAAAAAGGCACTGGTAGATGCTATTTACACTAAGTGAAAATAGCAGTATTTCTTTGCGCTATGCTATTTGCACTAAGTGTAAATAACTATTTGATTAGTGCAAAATTGGTAAGATAGAAATGATGCCACAATTCTGAGTTTTGTTTTTATTCCTTTTTTATTGTATTATTATTTCTAGAATTTTTTTAAATGGTTAAGATTAATAAACAATAATTTAGTTTTATAGTGGGTTTTCATAGATTATGGCTAAAAGTCTCAGTCTCCCACAAAGGTAAAACACTAACATCTAGAAATAAAGTGCATTTGAAAAGAATTTAAAAAAAACTCAATTAATGTATCCAAATCACATTTTAATGTAATCATCATATAACAAAAATAAAGAAAAATCAGTTCGCTTTAATAAAATCAACTCCTAAAATTGAAGAAACAACCAGGGGGGAAAATGGTATTAAACTATATAAAAATGGGTTAATCAAAGCGTCACAAAATAAAAAAAAAGGTGGCATGTCAGGTGGATTTCTTTTTTAAGACCAAAAATATATACACATTTAGGGATACAATGGCAGTATGAATGTTTATTTTCATTTTTTTCCATTAATTATTAGTCATTAGTCTGAAAATATGTATATTTCAACCAAAAAAAAATTATAAATCTGGGCATCTGCTGTGGTTTTTCAATCTTCAGTCCTCTGATTTTACATAGAATATCCTAAGGGATTGCACTCACCGCTAGCTGGTTTGGCTCACTGGGATTTGAAATTGGGGAATTGGGGACAGAGTTTGTTTTCTTAGGGATGGATCATGTCTCCCCCCAGAAACACATAACCCTTCCCATTGGGGCGCCTACTCATTAGAGAAAGTCCTGACAAAGCACTTGACCGATAGGAATGCATAAAATCAATTTTGAAGGTGTGGAAGAGCCATGTCATATTGAAATCAAGAGGCAGTACAGCAGTCCAGTTGTGTATACAATGATGAGAAACACATTCTCATTGGTCTCATTGGTCATTGCAAGCAATTTCTGAATTTTTTGTAACATATTTTGAAAGTTTTCTGTGATGGTAGGTAGTGTTAGGGTTAGGAGACTGATAAATAAATAATGTTGATAAACAAACACCAGGGGTAACACAAGTTAGCAAAGTTAAAACAGCACCGCTAAGATGTCAAAATCTGCTTCCTAATATACAATAGAACACATTTATGTGTATGTAATCATTTATTCTTAATGTCTTGCAGATCCACGAAACTTCACTAGACAAACCGGACTCATGCGAAAACTTAATTATTTTCAGTTTGGGTGGATTGATGGTAAATTCATATGAATTTGTACAAATAGCATGATGGTCCACCCCTAAACCTAACCCTCAGTTGGGTGTCCACAGAGAGTAAAAAAATTATGAATGACATTGTATGAATTCATGCGAATACCAATTCACCAAAGTGTAAAATACACTGTAAATTTGACATTAACAGTAAAAAAAAAAAAAACTTACAGCTGTGCTTGCCAGAACTTTGCAGAAATAAATGATAACAACATTTTAAGGACTATTGAACTTAAATTATCATAAAAAATATCATAACATATATGTTTCATTGACTGAAATAACCAAATTACTGTCAAATTATGTTTTTACTCTGAAATTATGAGAATACCTGTTCTTTTTCTACAAAAATGTTACTGTAAAGTTACATGAAATGTCCCTTTTGTAAATACAGGGTTTCATAGAGTAAGGGCATTTTTGCTTGACATTGAGACTGAACAGACACAGAAATTATGTATTGTAACTGAGCCTGAAGTGTTTAATTCTTATTTATGTGAGCTCTGCCCACTTTTTAATGAACACATTTATAGCTAAAATAAATTCATTCTACAACTTTCCACAATTTATTGGTGCATTAAATGTGCTTAAATGAAATGGATGAACAGGGTCGTAGCCATCATTTCAGAAGTGAGGGGAAAAGAAATGTCAGGTGTGATACGAGTTTTAATCTGCCCTTTGTCTAATTGACAGATTATTTTTCTTATCTCATCTCATGCTTTTATTTCGGTAAGAAATCACATACACCGCTGGATAATAACCACTAATATCTATAATATTTGCCCCTATATTTTCCTATATAAACACTTGTGCATTAAGTTTTTCAAAATTTTATACAATGTCAAAAAAAATCACGTTCCTGCAGAATACAGCAAAAAAATATACAGTATAGGTTAGGAAACATTACAATTGTTAATGTTTTCGAATTAATGCTCTTTTGCTCTCCAAGGTTGCATTTATTTAATAAAAAATACAGTAAAAACTGTAATATTGTCTTACAATATTACAATATATTGTAAAATGGGATTTATTCCTGTGATCAAAGTTGAATTTTCAGCATCATTACATCAGTCTTCAGTGTCACGTGATCCTTCAGAAATCATTATCATAACTGATTTGCTGCTCAAGAAACATTTCTGATTATTATCAATGTTGAAAAAAGTTGTGCTGCTTCATGTTTTTGTGGAAACCATGTAATAAATGCAAATAAATGCTGTTCATTAAACTTTCTATTCATCAAAGAATCCTGAAAAATAAAATACATCATGGGTTCCACAACCGTTTTAAGCAGCACAACTGTTTTTAACACTGATAATAATAAGAAATGTTTCTTGAGCACCAATCAGCATATTAGAAGGATCATGTGACACTGAAGACTGGAGTAATAATGCTAAAATTTTTGCTTTTATCACAGGAATAAATACATTTTAAAATATATACGTATACATAGAAAACATTTTAATTTCTAATAATATTTGTAATAATATTGCGCAATGTTTAAATTACTGTTTTTAATACAGAGCAACTATATTAAACCCAGCTAATTATTAAACCCAGCTTAAACCCAGCTATTACCGCTAAGTAGCTATTACAACATTATATAGTGATCTTAATCATCCAACTTTTTGTAAGCTAATAACTTAATAAGAGAAAGTATGAGGCAAGTACAGTACACAGCATAAATGATTACACCCCATCTGAACATAACATATGTTCAAAAAATAAAAATGCATTCATGCTGCCAGAACCCCTTTCACAATTAATAGAAAATATAATGAACCACTCAAAATTGACATAATAGTAACACAGCATAAAAACAAAAAGCTTACACAACAACTCTTGCTTATTGATATAAACAAGTAATGTATCTTTCATCCAAAGCCCTTGTTATATTTACAACTATTTAATGGATACTTTTTACATTCTGAGGTTCTCAGATCCAATTTAATTTTGGTTGGATAAACGTAAATAGTGGTAAATAGGGGTGTAGTGGTAACGTAGTGGTGAACTACAGAAAATATGACTTTGCATTCCCATTTTTCTCCAATTTCTTTTAGATTTTTTAATGCCAATAACACAAATCATAGTGTTATAAATATAAAATATAAAAATTTATAAGAATTTTGGTAGATTTACAATGCTAATAAACATGGAAATGCGTCTGTTACATGTATATGTGTTTCCCCCTTTCTAGTGTTTTTGGTTCTGTCCTGTGTCCTAGTTTTCCCGCTCCTCGTTAGTGTTCAGTTATACCACCTGTTAATTAGTCATTATGAGTTCATTTGTCCCAGCTGTGTCTCGTTTTCCTTGTCTGTCCTGTGTATTTAAGCCCTGTGTTTCAATCTGTTCCTTGTCTGTCGTTGTCGCTAAATGCCTGATTGTTCCGTTCCTGTTCGCTCTGAATCCTGTCCATGTAATATCTTGTTTGTTTAAATAAATACTGCTGCTATTGAGATCCAGTTTCTGATTCTGCTTCAACCAGCCCGTGACAGAACGACAGACCCAAACAATGGATTTTGCAGCAGTGGAGAGCCTCCTTCTCACCCAGGAGGATCAGTCCCTCGAGGCCCACACACAGAGGTATTTGTACTTAGTACCGTATGTTCATTATGATGACACCAGCCTCTGTGTGTTCTTTCGGGCAGGTCTCAACGCTGAGACCAAAGCACGCCTGCCCGGAGTTGGGCCTCGGTGGAACTTTGTGAAGTATGTGGAGTGGGTGCTGTGGCATAATGGGTCTTTGTTCACTGTTGGGCACTGCGACAGCAATGAAGAGTCTCATCCCGCTGAGACCGCACAGCCAGAGAATCTTCATGTCATGCCAGCCATCAGGCCCAGTACCGGATCGGTCTATGGGCAATCAAAATTAATGTCCAGCGTGATGGACCGCTCTTGTCAGAGAGCCATGAAGATTGCCCTGCCAGACTCCCGCCCCGCCGAGACCACCCAGCCAGAGTCTCTTCCCGCCGAGCCTGAGCTCTACGTCAGTCCTGCCGAGCCTGCGTTTCACATCAGTCCTGCCGAGCCTGCCCTTCACGTCAGTCCTGCCGAGCCTGCACTTGATGTCAGTCCTACCGAGCCTGCACTTCACATCAGTCCTGCCAAGCCAGAGACTAGTCGTGTCATGCCTGCCGAACCAGAGACTGTTCACGTCATGCCCGCCGAGCCAGAGACTGTTCTCGTCATGCACGCTGAGCCAGAGACTGTTTACGTCATGCCCACCGAGCCAGAGACTGTTCACGTCATGCCCGCCGAGCCAGAGACTGTTCACATCATGGCCGCCGAGCCAGAGACAGTTCACGTCATGCCCGCCGAGTCAGAGACTGTTCATGTCATGCTCACCGAGCCTGTCTCGGTCCCAGAGCCTGTCCCTATGTCTGTCACTCCCCCCAAGGAAATTTGATTTTTTTTTTATTTGGCGCCTGAAAAATCTTTTCTGCCACGGCCGCCCGAAAGATCCTCTCTGCCATGGCCGCCCAAAGGGTCCTCTTTGCCAAGGCCGTCCAAAGAGTCCTCTACGCCACAGCCCCCTGAAGGATCCTCTCTGCCACGGCCGCCCGAAGGGTCCTCTCTGCCATAACCGCACGAAGGGTCCTCCCCGCCATGGCCGCCCGAAGGGTCCTGTCCTCTATGGCTGCCCGAAGGGTCCTCTACGCCAGTGGTTCCCAACCTTTTTTGGTCTGAGACCCCCTTTTTCCCAAAAAAATATTTTAGGGCCCCCCTTCACATTTAATGATATTATCGCTCTTGTAAGCTTGCAGCAAGGATGACAAAATATGTTGTTTTCAAACAAATGGTATATTTACTATAACCAGATATGTTTATGCACAAATAATAGCCTATATTATTGAAAATACAATAACAAAAACATCAGTAGGCCTGTTGTAATTTAAAAACTGCAATGCAAAATTGAAAAAATATTTTCAAAAAAAATATTCCCACTGGTGTGTAGGTAAAAAAAGAAAGAATATAGGCTATTATTAAATGACTGCTGTCTGGGGCCTCAATACTTGCAAGTTATTTGTGAGGCTTTATCAATGTGGGGCTTTATTTTTTACGTTTTTGGCTCTTTAGCGAGCTATAATAAACTTGCGTTTATTAACAGAATAATGCGTCTTTCAGAAGAACATTGTAGCCGGAACTACTTCTCTCTGTGTAGGTCTATGACGAGTCACGCAGGTACTGGGCTACTCCGCAGCGGCAGCGATCCGAACCAGTGTAAAATAGTCCCAATGTAAACACTTATTATAGGTGTACCATAGTGGTTCAGGATAAGACAAAAACACGGATTGATAGATTCATGATGAACTCGCTCATTATATAAATTTTGAACAGGAAAAAGTTAAGGACTTTTATTTAATGCTCATTGCTCCAAACTTTTCAAAATATGACGCGACCCCCCACAGAGCTCGCTGAGGCCCCCTTGTGGGCCGCGACCCCCCTGTTGGGAACCACTGCTCTACGCCATGGCCGCCAAAAGGGTCTTCTCCACTATGGCCACCTGCACAGCCAGCTCCACCCTGGTAGCCTGCACAGCCAGCTCCCCCTGTCAGCCTGCACAGCCAGCTCCACCTTGGTCACCTACTCAGCCTGCTCCGCCCTGGAGGCTTCCTGCTCCGAATTAGCCACACCCTTGTCAGCCTCCCGGGCACCCCCCCCACCCACTGCTATTGATGTGATACGGAGCGAGGTCGCGCCTTGCAGGAGGGGGGACTTCTGTTACATGTATGTCCTGTGTTTCCCCCTTCCTAGTGTTTTTGGTTCAGTCCTGTGTCCTAGTTTTCCCGCTCATTGTTAGTGTTCAGTTACATCACCTGTTAATTAGTCATTATGAGTTAATTTGTCCCAGCTGTGTCTTATTTCCCTTGTCTCCCTGTGTCTCGTTTCCCTTGTTTTCATTAAAACAGTAAGTCCCACCCCTCGACTGCCAAAAATAAAAGTGTTCGAGCGAGCAAAAGCAGCAGGCGAGAGAAGATCAAGATGCAGCAGCAGCAATAAAAGTAGCAGCAACAACAGTAGCGTAGCAGATCTATGCCGCCAAGACCAAACATATAACATTGTCATACCCATTACCATGTCAATCACTCCGAGAGTTGTCATGACAGAACTGTATTTTTGATCAAATAAATGCAGCCTTGGTGAACAAAAGAGACTTCCTTCAAAAACATTAAAAAGCTGTCAATCAGCACTGCATTATCCATATACTTCATTATCAATAAATACCTT